>NC_135784.1:34087160-34369660 GCF_051106095.1 Pogona vitticeps
CAAGTAACAACCACTAGAGGTGTGTGGTTCTAGTCTCTTCCCCCCCCCCCTTTTCTTTTTCTTTTTTCTTTTGCAGGGCTCCAATTCCTAGAGTTCTCCATAAATTCCACAGGCAATTCTAGGAATTCCTGCCCACAGACAGACTTGGAACAGGGCTTCTCTAGACTGTCTCTGACCTACTTCCTGTACAAAAAGGAAATTATCCCAGTAATTGCTAGGAGGCCTAGGTCTTTGGGGGAAGTACAGTTATTTGCGGTTGCCTTATACAAAGTATAATGGGCAGCAAGACCCTCCCACAAAGATTTAGGCCTTTGGAAGTTGGAATCTTAAAAAAAACCCTCAAATGTCATGCACACGAATGACCACTGGTTTAAATGGCACTGAAATGCAATTCAAGCACTTTAAGGAAGATGGGTTGTGTTATTTAGTGATAGTGGACGTGGTGGTGCTGCGGGCTAAACCGCAGAAGCCTTTGTGTGCTGCAGAGTCAGAAGACCAGCAGTTGCAAGATCAAATCCATGTGACGGAGTGAGCTCCTGTTGCTTTGTCCCAGCTCCTTGCCAACCTAGCAGTTCGAAAGCATGCAAATGCGAGTAGATAAATAGGTACCACCTTGGTGGGAAGGTAAACAGCATTCCGTGTATAGCTGTGCTGACCACGTGACAACGGAAACTCTTCAGACAAACACTAGCTCAGCAGCTTGGAAATGGGGATGAGCACCGTCCCCTGGAGTTGGACATGACTGACTAAATGTCAAGGGGAACCTTTACCTAACTGGAACTTAAATTTAGCAGCAGTGTGTCACTGAATACCAGTTGTTCAGAAATCAGCAATATTTGGAGATATTCCTTCATGTCCTTAGGGCAGGCTTCCCAAGGTCACTGTGGAAAATGAAAAGCAGGAGTATGGCCATACTAGCAGCAAGGAGTAAGCTAGTGTAAGCAACTTTTGAATGGTTAGGCTAGGTTAGATTATTTTAATCAAACCCAATGGTTTCAAAGCCAATATCATTAAGAGGCTTAATAAGAAGCGACTTCTGGATATAAACAAATTTGTCTTTTCTCTTGCTCTGCAGAGGAAGTAAAAAAGTGTGAGATGGAAGGGGGTGCAAGTTGAGGAGGAGCAACTGAGAATCTGGATGGAGTTAAGTGGAGCCCATTGATCTAGTGGAAGGGAAGGATCAGTGTGTTGCACGGATGCACACATACACTTCCATGCATTTATTTACCTGCTCCTTCACCCCTTTTCCCCACAAAGAGCTTTAAAATGATGCACACTGTGACCAAATCCCGCGCATTCGTGCAATGCAGATACACAAACATGCACTCCGCATACATTTGTATGTGTGCTCACCACCACACCCATGTTTGTAAGTGCAGAAAGCAGAACAGTAGTGGGGGAGAAGAGAGAGATCTGTCCAATCTTCACTCCTTTGTGTGTAGGAAGAATGAATCCCCAACCTCACTTTGGAGTTATCTAGGCCAGGGGTCTCCAAACCTTTGACTGTGAGGGCTACACCTGATATTTTAAACATATTTGAGGGCTAAAGGAACAGGCACATGTGCAAACCCCCTATATGCGCAGGCATGGACGGGCTGAAGGGAATGGGCCGGATAAAATGGCAAGGTGGGGCAGATGTGGCCTGCGGGCCATAGTTTGGAGACCCCTGATCTAGGCAATTGCACAGAAAGAAAGCCATGTTTATTTGGACTGATCTTAATTGCTCTGCATAAACAGTAGGCTCCAAACCTAGACTAATCTGGGATGGAGTTGTCCCCGTTAGGGACAGGTTGGAATGCTCCAGCATGAATGTCACATACAGTAGTCAGTGATTTTTTTTAGAGTGCTCCCAACCATTCCAGCAGGGGCTATAGATGACCTGTGGAGACATGCGCTTTAAACAGCTCATCTCAAGAAGTGTACAGCAGATGTTTTGCACTATAGCTCCAGTGGTGCTTGACCATCAGCTATGCTGTCTGAGGCTAATGGGAGTTAAGTTGCAAAACATCTGCAGGACACCACATTGGGGAATGCTGGTTTCCAGAAAAGAGGGAATAGCATGATAAAAATACTGGAAATAATGCATGGTGTACACAGGGGAATTTTCCAAAATTTTTGAACCTGTGCTCATACAGTCAAACTAAATGACTGGGTAGGTAAAAAGAAATTTCATATAACTATAATCATTAGCTGTCAAATCAATTCTGACTTACGGTGACCCTTTTCAGAGTTTTCTAGGTAGAAAGTACTTGGAAGCGGTTTATGAGACCCTTCTGAAGGCATCCTGGGACTGAGCAGATTGCCAAGGCCAACCTTTCTCTCCGCATCCAGATACCTCTACCACTGAGCTATCCAGCCAGCCTCCTCTTTCATGCAGCACATATTTAAAGCATGGAATTCTCTAGCACAAGATGTAATGATGGCCTCCAGTGTGGCTTGCAGTAAAAGAAGCTGGACAAATTTATAGAATAGAAGGCTTGCAATGATGGCCATATATTAGCTGAAATCCTCTTGCAGGGTTATGCAAGTAGCACAAGTTTTGGAAAGGAATTGCTACAAGTTAAGAAATCTCTGTAGATGTCATCTGTTGTCTATTGAGTCATATAACCCTTCATGCATCCAGTAGTGTCTACATTAATTTCCTGACCTGTTGTAATTTGCCTCTGAAAGTTTTGCCATTTCTTTAACAATTGTATTTCAGCCATTATATCCAGGATTAGAGGCCGTATGGCTCTCTTTATCAGTCAGTGGGGAACTTCAAAAGTTGGTTGTATTATGATGCTTATGTACTGCTTTGCAGCATTACAGAGTTCTGAACGAATGAGGCCTTTGATCTGGCCCTTCAGGGCTTCTTGCATTCTTAAATTGCTGCCAGTAGATTAATATTGCAAATGCTGAGGAGGCTCAAAAGAGTGCTTCTGCTTGATTCTGGAGCATTTGGTTCTTGTAGCTTTTGCCATGGTAACTGAAATACCTGTGCTGCATCCGCTGCTATCCTGGCAAGAATCTGGCAGGCAGCTTTTCTGTAACATGTTTCTTAAGATTATCTTTCTTGTTTTGGGGAACTCGGCTTCATATATAAGATTACAAAAGAGTTGAGTAATTAACAGCAGTTTCAGAAACTAGACAGATTTCATTCACTGAATGTGCATGACTGCAAGGTTTTGCATACTGAGATAGTATTTGTAGAATTCGATATTAAAGTTTTCTTGTTAAGGGTTATAGGTTTGTACAGGCAGGAAAAGAAGATTTTGAACAGTAAGTGTTTGTTCACCTTAGCCTTTTTCCATAGTAATGAGTGGTAGAATGTTTTTACAGTAAATGGAAACTTTTTAGATTTTGTATGTAAAACCCTGTTTAAAGCAACTATGACAAGTTGTTGAAAACCTGGATAGTTAATACAGTGATAAACATGTGTTGGATTATATTTTTATTTTAAAATGTAGGAATTGGCTATTAAAATCCAGTTGGATCTGTTAAAAAATGAGTGAGAAAAGAGAGTTGGAAATTAATTAAACAAAGAAACAATTACATTAAGAATGCTTGCACATGCTGTTGTGCTCAAAAATCTTATTGTATCATGGCTAGCAAGCACACAGAAGTATTTATAGAAGGTCCAAACTCTGAATCAAATTGGTAATATCAAAATGCAAACATGACTAATGCATTGTGAGTCATGTGGCTGTATTAGCTGACTTTAGACATATAGTGGGGAAACCAGAAATTTTGTTCCTGTACAGCAAGTTTCTGGTACTCACTTTTCTATCACTATCTTTGCAACAGTTCCAGGACATGTTAATATAGCAGAACCCCTGTATTCATGGGGGATTGGTTCTAAGCTTTCCCACCCTGCCACAGAGCCTGAAAAATATGGATTTTAGAGAATGCTATTTTAATGGCAAATGATAGAGACAGCATGGTCTCTGGCCTCCTCTAGTGGCCAGGCCAGTTCCAGTAACTTCATTGTTAGAAATACATATTTCTAGGATTATTCTTTTAATATTTTTAATATTTTCAGACCATTGATAAGTCAGTAGATACTAGTTCAGATACGGAAGGCCTGGTTTCAAATCCCCACTTGGCCATGGAAACTCATTGGGGGATTGTATTTGTAAATTCACTCCTTAAATAGCTCACATAAACTCATATTTATTAGGGTGCCCATAATTTTGAAACTACATGAGAGTACATAACAAAAACGGTGGTCAGCTACAGTAAGCCAGAGTCACCCTGTTACTGTTTATAACAAGGTGTAGAGTAAATGTTGAGTACTTCAGTGTTGTAAAATCAGCAGGTGTGGCTCCCTAATATCTGAGCACAGGTACAAATGGACCCAGATTCACTGAAGTTGCTCTGCCTGCTCTGGAAAATGAATAGGGGGATTCAAATGTCATGTCCCTCTTCACCATTCATCAGCAGATTCACATACTGATGCATTCTGAATTTTATTGTTGTTAATCTCTCTTGGAAATCTAGGGATATCAACTAATGGTGTGGATGTCATCCCCTGCTGTGCCTCATGGGGATGCCATTTATAGGCTATTTTGAAGCAATCTAGAAATTGTGTGGGTGCTTTGTTTTTTTTTATAGCAGACATGGCTGTACCTAATCTGCAAAAATAATTTGGCTGGCTTTGGGTACTACAGGTTTTACAGGCCAGATAGGCGGGGTATAAATCAAATAAATAAATAAAATACTCAGCTTGATTCGGGAGTAGCATTTCCTGTTCTGTCTCCGGCAGCAAAATGTCTTAATTGTCCTTACTTAGAGAAGCACATCTGAGAAAAGATTCTGGGTGAAAAATATGAAATGGTAGCTTTACTTATGCTCATGTGCATAAGTATGAATGGAAAATATGAACTGGTAGCTTATGCTCATGTTTAAATGTGTCTGGTTCCATAACTGAGTTAAACATTGTGGTGTCATCTTTTTGAGACAGGGATTGACAGTAGAGTGTCTCTGACTCATATCCTGCTGGCTTTCTTCTCCTGCCGTCCTCCAAAACAATTATCTTATGGGTAAATTTTCACACAGTGGTTGGTACGGAAGGGTAGTTTATCTTCCTTTTCCAAGCAAAGATTGCTGCATGAAGACTGTTTTCCCTGTTCCTACAGAGGTACATTAGCATGTAAAAACGCTTGTATTAGTTGGAGGATGGATTGTGTGAAGCTCATGTTTAGAACTGCCAATTCAGTGGAGTTGGAAAGTTAATAGTGGACCATGTTGTGCTGGAATCCATCCAGAGGAGAGACCCATATGTTTCTTCAACCTTTGATATAGATCTCTCTGTCTCTTGGTTTACAGAAGCAGCAAGGAGCTCCTATTGCAGCCAGTGATCATCAGCAGAAATGAGAAAGAGAAAGTCCTCATTGAAGGATCCATCAATTCTGTGCGAATTAGCATTGCTGTGAAGCAGGTAGGAACAAGCATAGGAAATGAGAGACAGGGTATTCACTGATTGAGCCTGAGGAAAATTCTGATGGGTTTCTCTTCCTTTTTTGCAGGCGGACGAGATTGAGAAGATTCTCTGTCACAAATTTATGCGGTTCATGATGATGAGAGCGGAGAACTTCTACATTTTACGTCGAAAATCAGTGGAGGTGAGGAGACCAGACAGAAGTCGAGGCCATTGGACAAGATGCTTCTTTCTTTGCCTTTGAGACAGAGACTGAAATCCAGTAGTAAATCCCAGCTAGATCCACTGAAGCAGTGGAATTTACAGAAGTGTTGAACCACCAAACCTGAATTGATTCAGATTGGGCCTACTCCAGCTGTGACTTAACACTGGATTTCATTCACTACTAACAATATGTGAACCAGCCTATTCCTTGGATAGAAGTTGTAACACTAACTTGTGCAAGGTGCCATACTTGAGTAAGGATAAGCTTCCTCAGAAATGCCTTTTGCCATTAAAGGGTGGTTGGTTAGCAGTAGTGATTTCCGTTCACTGTTTTTAACCCATCGGTGCAATAGTTAGCAGTGGCCTTACAGGAGAGTATAAAACATTTGTACCATAATCACTGTTGAAGTATCAGTAGCTAAGTGCTGACACAGTCGACAGGGTCTGCATCCGCTTCTACAAAGTAATCTGTTCATTTTCTCAGCTCTTTCAATTTACAGATATCACTTTTGGAAAGGCGGAAAACCCCACCGTTTTTTTGTTGTTATTATGGGCCAGCAGTTAGTTTCCAATTCATGGTAGCTATGAATTAGTTACTTTCAAAAGGTTTTTCCTTAGCAGCCCTGCTCAAGTCTTACAAACTCAAAACTTTGCCATTCTTTATTAATTCACCTCATATGAGGTCTTCTTTTCCTTTCTTAATTTTTTTTCTAGCCTTACTGTCTTTTCCAGCAAGTCCAGTCATTTTCTGGTATGTCCAAAATACAAAAGCATCTAATGTGAGTTCAGCCTTGATGCTGCTATCAACAGAAGTCAGATTACTTTTTTTTTTGGTGTGCTTAGTACAAAGAATGATGAGGCTAATCTTAGGTTAGCAGATGTTAATGATGTGCTGTTTCTCTTTTGTCCTAGGGCTATGACATTAGCTTTTTGATCACAAATTTCCATACAGAGCAGATGTATAAGCACAAGTTGGTGGACTTTGTCATTCATTTCATGGAAGAAATTGATAAGGAAATCAGCGAGATGAAGCTGTCAGTCAATGCCAGGGCTCGCATTGTGGCAGAGGAGTTCCTCAAGAATGTAAGAATCTATTAGATGTTACAGAAGTGGTATGAAATGGAATGCCAGCATTGAGCAGTAGGTTGTAAGAACCTCGCTGGTGTGTCCTCAGACTGTTAGCATCATATATAGAAGGGAGAGTGAATGTATTTATTTATTTATTTGATTTATATCCCGCCCATCTGGTATATTCTACCACTCTGGGCGGCTTCCAACATAACATATATACATTAAAATAACACAAAAGCATGATGACATAATAACAGATACAGTGCAAAAAATATAGAAAATAAAAAATAGCGAGAAAGAAAAGAGAAGTGCTGACAGGAGGGAATGCCTGGATGTACATCCATGTTTTTAATTGGCTTTTAAAAGTACCCCAGCGTAGAGCCTCGCGAATCTCCGGAGGAAGGTTATTCCAGAGGCGAAGAGCCACCGTCGAGAAGGCCCGGTTTCATTTCTTTTCCCTCTGGGCCTCCCTCGGCGTCAGGCTCCTCAACCTCACCTCCTGGCTCGCGCGGGTGATCCGGGTAGATCTTGGTGGGAGCAGTAGTGGCAGGGGGTGAAGCAAGAATGAAAGGTGGTCTCTGAACAAAGTAGAAAACAAGTTAGAGACCAAAAAGGAGAACCTAATTATGAATACTGTTTGCTAAATGCTCTTAGAACGAAAACTGAATCTTTGTATTATTATCAGTAGACATAAGAACTATCTGTTCAAATGCCTTCTTGACTTCTTGGAAGTTCACTATATTGAATCATTTATTATTTCTTAAAGCAAAAAGAAAAATCAATATGCTTAAAGCATTCTCAGGGCAGTTTGTAATTTAATTATGCAGGCTACACATTGCCCCCCCCCAAAGCAAGCCGAGCAACCAATTTATCAACCTCATAAAGTTGAAAGGCTAAGTGAACCTCAAGCTGGCTACCTGGGATTGAACCCAGGTGGTGAGCAGAGTTTTGGGAGTTTTAACCCATGCACCAGACAGTGTTTAATCCCCTAGTATTGCTTACAGCTTGAGTTCATTACAGAGAAAGTATGCTAAAGTGTTACTCAGAGTATATTCATTGGCTGGAATTCAGTTGAAAAATTTATACTGGTAAGTGCATCGGTGTAAATTTCAGCAGCAGATTGTCACTAATTAAGAGGTCAGCATAGATAATGTATTTTCATGCACCAAGTGACTGGTATGTGATACCACATGCCTGCCCTCTCATGGCAGTTTGCCACTGAGAGTTAGACCAGTGGACTTGGTTCTGGCAGGAATTCTGACTGCAGAGATTCACTTCAGCGCAGATTTCAGTGGGAATCAAGTAATTCTTTTTAGAAGTCCCTGTTGCATGAGATTAGTGCTAAATGATCTGTAGAGCACTGATAGTATCAATGAAAAAGCAGGAACTGCAAAGAGCAGTTGTGGGCCTTTGGAGCAATGTAAAAGGAGTGAGCAAAAATCCAGGTGCTTTTACTTATGAATTTCTATTAATATCTCTCTTGGACTTAGTCCTAAACACGGCACTGGTCACATCATTTTATGATTGCATATAAAAATATGGCTGTTATGCGCCTCTGAGGAAACTAGAATAGCAGTTTGTTTAAACCACCTTTATATTAAATCTCTCTCTTCTCTTTTCCTTTCCTAGTTCTAGACCAAGGGCTGGAATCCACAGCTTTGCTTTCTCATTCTCTCTGCACAGCCACCTTGCTGGGGCAACAGAGAAGGCCACAGTTCAGGAGTGAGATGAGAAGCAGCCAGACCTGCGGGGGCTATCCCAGCTAAATGTACACCATGCTCGCCAGTGTGCCCAGGGGAAGGGAGGGTTCTTTTTAATATTTTTGGAAGAAAACTGTGCTGGTTTAAGACTGTGTTGACTTGATATCCTTTTTTTAAAATAACTGATCACTTGCTGTAATTTGTCTTACTTGCATCTCTTAGTGGCCAAATCCTTGTGGTGGGAGCAGGGAGGAGGGTTGGTTTGTTCTAGCAGCCTTCGGCTCAGTGCTCTGCATGCAAAAGTTGCCTCCAGTAGCTGACAGAAAGCTGCCTTTGTCTGTGTCATGGGGGCCTAGCAAATGAGGCCTGAACCATCTCGCCCCCAACCTTTGAGCATCCAGAGAGTGACTGCTTTGGGATATCTCCCAAGCAGGACTGTGATTTTGCAGGCAAGCTGGCTGCTGGAGACGATGACTGCCCATCTGTGCCAAGTCCCCCCCCCCCAGTCTCTGGAGAGATGGCTTTCTCCAGTCCATGTTCCCTTACCTCCCCCCCCCCCCCCCGGGATCAGAGTGTTCTGTGCACAGCACTGCACCCTGTTCCTATGCTTTCTGTCCCCATCCACACCTCTGCCACAGGGAAACTCTGATGGAAACTGCCTCCTTCAGCCGTTTCTCTCCAGCACCACCTTGCTAGCAAGGCCTCTGCTCTTATTTTGACAAGATGTAAAGTTGTGATTTAAGCAGTTCCCTTTCTTACAAAGTAGTAGTACTAGTAGTCTTGTGGGTTCCTCAGGCTCATCTTCTGTTGTGGTCAAGAGACAGCTGAGTTAAAAATAAACTTGAGTGTTGCTTCCTACTTCCTGACCTGATGCACTGGTGACAAAACAAATCCTCATGCTGCAATTTTTAAAAATGGGCACACACACTTTTTACACTTTGATGGGTTTGGGAAGTTCAGACCATTTTTGGGTCCAGTGGTAGATTCTGAAGTGCTGGTTTTTACCGTGGCAGTTTCCATAGTTGGCCACCATCAAGGAGAGTCCAAAGAGGCAAGCAGTTCTGTTATCCAGATCAACAAACCCATTTTTATAGTTTCAGTCTCCATCAAGAATAGATCCTTGGTAAAGCTTGCACATTTTGATTGCCCACTGAAGACCAAGACCAAGCCTAAATACTTATTTTAGAACAATGCCCATGCCAATGTTGATCTTGGGATAAATTGTTCCTCATTCCCGGTATGTGCTGTGAAAATTACAGCTAAGCCAAGAAAGAGCAAGGAGGCCCTGGTGATGGCAGATGACACAAAGCCTCAGTGTTTTAATGCTGAGACTTTTAGCTCCGTTACGCCATTGCTGAGGGCAAGAAGTGAGAAACGGAGCCACTTCCCTATTGTGTACATCTGCTTGAGAGTCTCATAATGGCTTGTATGTGTCAATCTTCAAAAGCAAGGTATTCGTTTGTTCGTTTTGCAAAGTAGTAAACCCACTACAATGAGTATGACTCTAGAATGACTGGGTGCCATATGAATAAGATAAAGTGGAACAGAGGCCCGGAGGATGCTGTGGTTGTGTGGCTCAAAACAATGTGCAGCTGCTATTTTCTGTCCTCTCTGATCCAGCCCTAGCTAAGAGATGGTAGTTTTCTGTCTCTCCTGTGCTACTGTTAAGGAAGAAATGGATAGGATCCTGTTGTCTCTTTTTAACATTACAGTATATAATTAGTAGTAGTGCTGTAAATAAAGCCCAGATATAGCACCTTGCTGCAGTATTTCTAGTTTTCCACTGGGCTTTGTGATACATAACATGTGATTTTGCCAATCAGATGTTTGTTTTGTTTTATTCATTCATTTTGTTTCATTTATAGGCAGCCTTCCTCCCAATAACGGGACACTTACTCATTTATTTTATTTAAAGCACTACCACTACCCCACCTTTCTGATTTAAAAAGAGCGTGCCTTACATCACTAAAATACATTATTTAAAGCCAAAAATAATATGTATGTAAATACTCAACAGGACCAAATAAATACTCTAAGAAATGGTAAACAAAAGCAATACTAAGAACACATTCAAAGCACTAAGGCAATCCGTTTAAAAATCCCACTCAAGCAGCCAGTCACAGAGGGAAGCCTTTCCTGAAGAGAAAGGTCTTTGCAGAAGGACAGCAAGGATGGGGGTGATCAGACACATCTGTCAGGGTGGGACTGAGAGAAAGGCCTCTCTCTCAATGGTCTTAACACTGAAACAGTTGGTCCTCTCCTCCCCTTATGTGCGCAATGTAACATTTTGGCTGTACATTATCCTTCATATAGTTGTCAGAAGGAGGATAGTCAAATTGACACTGTGACAAACCCAGACCTACTGGGATATGTCACACAGTTACACTAAGCTGCCACCAACCATTCCCTTTAAGAAGTCACACAGACCAGGGATGGATTTTTAAACAATAAAAAGAATAAGGTTTATTTTAAATACACACAGGGAAAAATAAACAATCAGGTAAATAAGATAAAGTAACGTGGCTTATTCTCACTCATACAAGCATACAGTTTGGTTCACCCAGAACCCTTAAGTTGAAGCACAGACCCTGAACCTATCAGTTCTGGCTAACCAACAGACACCTGAACCTATCAGGTTGGTACTCTGACACACAGTAGTACCCTGTCTGACACACAGACTCCCACAACAGCTTCTTCTTCCCAGCTGCTGCTTCGTCACAACCCAGTGTCTCTCAGCATCTCCTCTCACCACACAGGTTTCACATTTATATACAGTACAGCCCCTCCTCCTGATGTCCCGCCTTCCACTCCCCATAGGATGGAACTTTCCCTCCAAACCCATGACAGACAGGTAACATCAGTGCTGTATGTAACACCTCCCCTCTTTATAAGTTGTTTTGTAGGGGGAAAGCTAAGGTGCTTTTCACCAAAAAAACAACCTTGATAAAATACACAAAAACAGTTATACATACCATATTATACTTACTTATACTTACATTCTAAGTTAACCATAGCAATTAGACATTTAAACATTTACCATATACATTACATCAATTTACCTTTATTCATACAAACCAATTCAAAACCAGGTACATTTAACTTTTTGTTCACAATATATACACATAGTCCATGTTTCTTTCGCCGTCTTCATTCTTCAGGTCTTCTTGATAAGGCGTCAGCAACACAGTTCACTGACCCTCTGACCACCTTCACTTCAAAGTCATAGTCCTGTAGGTTTAAAGCCCACCTCATAAGTTTGCTATTGTGGGTTTTCATTGTCTTTAACCATTGCAATGGTGAATGGTCAGTACACAGAATAAAATGTCTTCCCCAGATGTAAGGCTTGGCCTTCTGGATCGCGTAGACTATGGCCAAACACTCCTTCTCCACGGTTGCCAAATGTCTCTCACCTTTTTGAAGTTTCCTACTCAGGTAGGACACTGGATGTTGGTCACCATTCTCATCCTCCTGGCACAGAACTGCTCCTACCCCGCTGTTAGACGCATCGGTGTAGATGATGAACTCCCGGTCGAAGTCTGGAGCCCGCAGGACTGAATAGTTGATTAGCGCCTCCTTCAACCTCTGGAACGCCGCCTCACAGTCGCTGGTCCACGGGATGCGGTCATCAGCCTTCTTCCTCGTCAGATCGGTCAGCGGAGCCGCAATCTCGCTAAACCTCGGGATGAACTTTCTGTAGTAGCCCACCAACCCAAGAAATGATTTGACCTTTTTCTTGGTGTTGGGTCTAGGCCAATCACGAACAGCTTCTATTTTGGCCTCCAGGGGTTTTATCATTCCTCCCCCTACCATGTGACCCAAGTATTTTATTTCTGGGCTACCCAGCTGACACTTGCTGGCCTTTACTGTGAGCCCTGCTGCACTTAACCTCTGCAGCACTAACTCCAGGTGTATCAGGTGATCTTCCCAGGTATTACTGAAGATCCCTATGTCGTCAATGTAGGCCACTGTAAAGTCACTGAGCCCTGTCAAGGTCTGGTCCATCAGCCTTTGAAATGTGGCTGGTGCATTTCTGAGACCAAAGCTCAGGACTTGAAACTCATAGAGACCAAAAGGCAGTCTTTTCTTGATCCCTGGGATCAATTCTTAATTGCCAATATCCCTTTACCAGGTCCAATGATGAGATGAACCGACAACCCCCTATGGTTTCAATCAGGTTGTCTAGCCTGGGCATTGGGTAGGCATCAGGAGTGGTTACACGGTTTAATTTCCTGTAATCGACGCAAAACCTAATGCTCCCATCAGGCTTGTCCACAAGGACTATCGGAGAGGACCAAGGACTAGAAGAGGGGACGATTATGTTCTCCCTCAGCATCTCGTCCAGCTCCTTCCGCACCTTGTCCCTATAGGGTCCCGTTACTCGGTATGGGGATACTGCCTGCGGGGGTGCATCCCCTGTGTGGATCCGATGCATCACTCCCTTCACTATCCCCGGCTTGTTGGAAAACACCTGTTGATATTTACTAAGCAGCATTTTTAGTTCTTGCTGCTGGTCTTGGGTGAGTACAGGACTGATCTTTACCTCCTCTGGGTTGTATTTTACTTCCCCTCTACCCTCCCAGAAGGGTAATTCAGCTTCCTCACTCTCAGCTGCTTTTATAGCAAATAGAACCCTCTGTTCCCCTCTGTAGTAGGGTTTTAGGGCATTCACATGAACCACCCTCCTTGCTTGGTTCTCCTCCTGCTCTATTAGGTAGTTCAGGTCTGACATCTTGGAAATGACCCTATATGGTCCTGCCCATTTGAGCTGCATTTTATTCTCCCTGCAGGGCCTAAGCCAAAGCACTTCCTCCCCTGGGTCAAAGTGCCTCTCTCTAGCTTTGTGGTCATACCATGTTTTCTGTCTGACCTTCTGAGCTTGCAGGTTTTCTGCTGCCAGCTCTAGATTTCTCCTCAGGTCATTCATCAAGGTGTCTATGTATGTTACAACGTCTTGTGGGTCATCCTGGGTGATCTGCTCCCAATTTTGTTTGATCAAATCAAGGGGCCCTTTCACCCTTCTCCCAAATAAAAGTTCAAATGGACTGAACCCGGTACTGGCTTGTGGCACTGATCGATAAGCAAACAAAAGGGATTGTAGCTTCTGGTCCCAATTGTTTGGATTCTCTGCCAAGTAAGCCCTAATCATGCGCATTAGAGTCCCATTGAACTTCTCAGTTAACCCATTACTCTCAGGATGATAAGCAGTGGTTTCCTTGTGCTTAATTCCACAGATTTGCCATAAGCGTTTCATGAGCTTTGATGTGAACGATGCGCCCAAATCTGTGATTATCTCTGAGGCAAATCCCATCCTGGACATATACCCCACCAAAGCATCTGCCACTGTGTTAGTTTCAATGTTAGTCAAGGGTATGGCTTCAGGATACCTTGTGGCATGGTCCACAATTGTTAGAATGAACCTGTTCCCCCTCTTTGTGGCCTTGGGCAAAGGTCCCACAATATCCACCCCTATGCATTTGAACGGAGTGTCAATCACAGGCAAAGGGCACAACTTTGCTTTGGTCCTGTCGCGGTTATTCCCCTGCCTTTGACACACATCACATTGTTTACAGAACTCCCTGATCTGCTTCCCTATGTCAGGCCAGTAGAAATTCTGTGTGATTCTCTGCTGTGTTTTGTTCACCCCTAAGTGTGCAGCAAACATGTCAGAGTGCCCCCTTTGTAAGATCATGGGGCGATACTTTTCAGGTACCACCAGCTGACTTCTGATCCCATCTCCCCCTTTTGAGATATTCCTCAGGGTCTCTCTATATAAAATCCCCTTTTTCTCCAGAAATCTCACTGGGGTTTCAGGTGTTAGCTGGGCGTCAGTCACCTGTTCAAAACACTTTTGGAGAGTGGCGTCTGCCTTTTGCTCCTGTCCAAATCTGCCGTCTGTGGTTAAGGTTTCCACCACAGCTTCTGAACTCCCCTCTGCTTCCGTCTCTGGCTCATCATTACCCCCCTGAACTGTCCCTGTGGTGGCTTGTGAGCGTGTAATCACTAGCACCCGTTTCACATGTTCAGCCAGGTCATTTCCCACGAGCACGGCTGCTGGCAGAGTCGATGAAATCGCTAGCCGCCAAGCTCCCCTCCAGCCTTGAAAGTTGACAGGTACCTCTGCTACTGGCAGAGAGATTACCTGCCCCTCAATCCCTGCCACCTTCATGCTCTCATTTGGGATTATAAACTCCCTAGGGATGATATCTGGATGGCACAGGGTTACCTGGGAACAAGTGTCCCGCAGCCCCCTATACTGACGGTCAAGTATTCCTACGTCCACCCCGGCTGTCTCAAACAACTGAGAATCTGTTTTCACCAGCAAGCAGCGCTTTACCTCTATAAGAGGACCATTTTCCTCAGCCTGATCAGCAGATGTAACTGTCCCAGACTGAGTAGCCATGGCAACAGGCTCCCTCAGTGACACTGAGCCTTGCTCTTTCTGGACACAGAACACAGCTTTTGGCTTGGTCTGACTAGAATCCTGAGGCACCATTCCTTTTAGCTGCTTTAATTTCTCACAATCTGAGATTAGATGACCCTTTCCCTGACAGAAATAGCATTTTCTGGTGTATTTTGATTCTCTCTCATCTTGTTTTGGTTTTCCCTCCAAAATCTGAGGTCTTAGTTTCATGTCTGAGGGCTTCCCTTCACCATGGGCCCCTCCCCCTTGCTGGCTTTTCCCTGGTCCCTGAGAGTACTTGCTGTAGGTTTCTTTGGGTTTCCCTACAGATTTCCCCTCACCCAAGGGCTTTCTTATTTGGGAAATAAAATCTGCGATCTCTGCGGCTGCTGCCACAGACTTCGGTTTCCTTTCCCTCACCTGGAATTTCAATTCCCCCTGCAGGACTGAATAGAACTGTTCCAGTGCTATCAAGTCTTTAAGCTGCTCATAGGTCTCTGTTCCCTCCTGCGATAGCCATTTCTCAAGCAGCCTCACCAATTGGGCCCCCACTTGGGTAAAAGTCTGCTCTGGCTTTTTTGTGAGGGACCTGAATCTTTGTCTCAGCTGTTCTGCATTTATCCCATGTCTGGCAAACACCAGTTTTTTAAACTCTGCAAAATCTTTCATCAGTTCCTCAGGCATCTCGGCATAAACCTCAGCCAGGCTACCACTGATTAAAGATCGCATGATGGTCATCTTCTCAGTTTCCCTCACTGAGAAGTCCACAAACGCTCTTTCCACTAAGGAAAAGAACACCTCGGGACAATCTCCCTTGTGGTACACAGGGAATTTCTTCAGGTCAGCCTTAGACAAATGGCCTCCCTCAGAATCCCTATTGTTATTATTGTTCTGGTTCATCAGTTCCAGTTTTCTTAATTCAAACGCCATTTTCTCTCTCTCCAATGCCAATTCAAATTGTCTCTGTTTCTCCCTTTCCTCCCTTTCAAATTGCCTCATCCTCAGTTCATGCTGTTGGGCTAGGAGCAATTTTCTAAGTTCTGGGTTCTGCTCTCCTGTGCTGTCACCCTGCACTGAGCCAAATTCATCCTCAGAACCTTGGTCAATCTGGGGGTCTTTCACTTCACTCATTTCGGCCATCTGGCTTCGAGTCAAGGGCATAATCCCCCCTCAGAACAGGCTACTTTAAAAAGTCAAGCCTCAGAATAAAACGACCACTTTTTTCCTTTTTGCCTCAGAACCAGCTCTCCCTAGAGATTGCTGCTGTTCTTCAGCACTAACCTTGCAACAGTATCGAGTCAGAGCCTACCCCCCTCTGCTGGGCCTCTCAGCTGGCAAGCTAGCTCACTGTTACTACGCAGTTTTGCCTCAGCTTTTTCCCGCCAAAACTAGGCTGCCTCAGAGCACCTTAATCTAAGTCTCCCCAGTTGGCACGTTCTTCTACTAGCGCACCTCCCCGTGAGGTACACCTAGAAGATTACCTACGCGCCTCAGACTGTCCCTGACTAGACCCCCCTTGCTCTGGGCACACTTGCCAAGGCTTTGCTGGACCACTGGACAACTGGACCAGTCGTATCCCACACGCTGGACACCAATCAATGTGACAAACCCAGACCTACTGGGATATGTCACACAGTTACACTAAGCTGCCACCAACCATTCCCTTTAAGAAGTCACACAGACCAGGGATGGATTTTTAAACAATAAAAAGAATAAGGTTTATTTTAAATACACACAGGGAAAAATAAACAATCAGGTAAATAAGATAAAGTAACGTGGCTTATTCTCACTCATACAAGCATACAGTTTGGTTCACCCAGAACCCTTAAGTTGAAGCGCAGACCCTGAACCTATCAGTTCTGGCTAACCAACAGACACCTGAACCTATCAGGTTGGTACTCTGACACACAGTAGTACCCTGTCTGACACACAGACTCCCACAACAGCTTCTTCTTCCCAGCTGCTGCTTCGTCACAACCCAGTGTCTCTCAGCATCTCCTCTCACCACACAGGTTTCACATTTATATACAGTACAGCCCCTCCTCCTGATGTCCCGCCTTCCACTCCCCATAGGATGGAACTTTCCCTCCAAACCCATGACAGACAGGTAACATCAGTGCTGTATGTAACAGACACATTCCCACATATTTTGGCAATAGGGAAGTTCCTGTCTCATGGAGTGGATTGTCTGGTTATTTATTGAGGCAGAAGCACTGGGAAAATGCAATAGAATTTTGGCCTATGAAGTGGTTCTAATATACTTTGATGTCACAGATTAATGCTGAACATTCTAACAAGTTCCAGGTAAATGACACTGTCATTTACCCTCTCTTTCAAGGTAGGCCTAGGCTCCAGAGGTCTTGTTTTACTTCTGAGCCCTGAGCCACACATCATCCTACTGGTGTCTATAAACGTTTTACAAGAAATTTGGTCCATCAATGCTTACATCGTTAAGGGGCAAATGTCTCCAGACTCCGCTTGCTTGCGCTTGAAGCACAGGGCAGGGGGAGATAATAAATGTAGATGATATATCAGAGGTAATAGGGGACCAGTATGAACCACTTCCAAAGTAAATGAAGTTAGAGTGTCCCTTTTGGCTATTTTCATTTACCATATTATTTAGTTAAAGCATATAAGCTTATTAATAAAAGTTTTCAATATATAACAAAGAGATGGAGTAAGTGTAAAAACATGGGTCATGTACGATAGAATGAAGTGTTGTAAATAAAATGCTGGAACAACGTGCCCTTCAGGAATTGGTGAAAGATAGCAAAGGAGAGGGGCAACCATGCCACAAACGTGGGTAGAGCCACTGACACAGCACTTTCTTTCATGCCACTAAAACAGGCTTCCATTTTATCCTGTCCTATAATAATGATGTGCTGTGCTGTCAAGTCTGTTCTGATTTTATGGCAACCTTTCACAGGGACATCTATAACTAAAATGAGTTGTACTGTCTGTTATTTTTTTAATACCTCCCCTGGCTTTTTCTGCCAATCACAACAACAAATTGCTGGCTGCAAGCCTTCCTTCAAAAATCCTTTGCATCCAATGCCACGTGGCAGGGATCACAAACGAGCGCCTTTTCTCCGTCCTACCAAGAGAAAAGGTGTGTTTGCCCTGGTATCAAAATCCCCTTAAGGGACAGATAAGGAGCCTTCGGCCCTTCAAACGGGACGAGAGATGAACGGGGAAAGCGGCTTTAAAATAAGATCCATTACATACGAGGAAAGACTCCCCACCTCTCTGCTGACTAGGCCTCCATGCTGACGGGCAAAGGGAAGGGGGGAAAAAGTACTATTATTTTTTTCCCTTCCAGGGAGGGGGGATATTTTTGGGAATCTCACACCTAGCCGCCCAAATTGCAACGCCATTGGACCCCCAACTACCACCACCACGCAGTCCTCCGGTCCCTACAGAGCGCCAGACCGCTGAACTCTGTTAGAATAGGAAAGAGTGCTTCCCTTTTCCCAAAGGGGCGGGGCGAGGGGGCGGGGTCAGAGCCAGCCATTCTGGTAGGACACGCCCTCCCCCCGCCCGCCCGCGGTTCCCATGGCGACACCAAACAGTCTGGGGCATGAAAGAGGAAGGCCGGCGGGAACTCGAAGCGCCTTCAGCCGCTCCATTGGCACCCCTTCTTCGGCGCGGCGCGAGTCCCGGGGAGGTGGGCCCGAGGGAAGGGGAGGCTGGGAGAGGATGCTTCAGGGCAGGGGAGGGGGGGATACGGGGCAGGAGTGCTCGCAGGGGATTTTTCGGGAGGAGGAGGAGGAGGGGGAGGACCACAACGTACCATTAAAATAATACAATACATTGAATATTCGGGAGACAGGCAGACGCCCTTCTTGCCCACCCACCCCCACCCCGCTCACCCCGGACATCGCGGACGGTGCTGGTGATGGGAGAAATTTTGCAAGGGTAAAGCCCGATAGAGGGGTGAAATGAGGAGAAAGGTTTACCCACTCAGGCTCGAGTCTGACCGAAGCCTCCCTCGGCTCCTAGTGTCCCAGGATTACTTCTTGTTAAGGCAAATGGCCCTTGCATAGATCATCAGAGGCCTTTCCGTCTTTGTTATGATCCATTAGCTTTCAGGATAGTGTCCTGTCTTTAAAACTGGTGGTGGTGGTTTTTAACTGGGAGGTGGAGCTGTTTTTATGTAAGAACTTTGCACTTGGGGAGTGGTAGAGAAGCAACGTGGAAATTGTTCCTTTAGGTTTTGGAGGGGAGAAAATAATTGCAATCAGAACAATTAGCCTGTGGGAGTGGCTGGACTCCATGTAGACAGGTGGGAAGATATTTCTGCACTTGTATCTGATTCCTGGGGGTGGGCAAGGGATTGCTGCTGGCCCCATGTTTGAATTGATATAGAAACTATTCTCTCTGCTCCTTTTTGTATGGAAATTTCATTTCTGTTCTTGAGAAGAAACCATTCATCATCATCTTAGAACTGCAGAAGGTCCTGGAAGGAACCCTACAGATAGATCATCAATTCCCAGCCCTTGTATAAAGGACGCACAGTGCGGAATCAAACTCTCAATCTCTGGGTCCACAGCCAGAGACATAAACCACCATCCGCAGTTCTAGAGGATACAGAAATGCAGTGTTGTCATTTTAACTTATTACTACTCCCTCATGAGCCCAGCTGGAGAATCTACAGCAGTGGCTCCCAAGCTTGGGTAGCCTAGTTGTTCTTGGACTGCAATTCCCAGAAGCCTTCACCACCAGCTGAGATGGCCAAGGTTTCTGGGAGTTGCAGTCCAAGAACACTTGGGTTGCCCAAGGCTGGGAACCATAGAAACCATCTATTGTGGTTACAAGTTATAATGGTCAAATGACTCTCCTATGTTTGTAGGTATGTGTGATGTGTTGAGTGTATATTTCTCTAGCACTGCGTAAAAACTAAGATTTTTTTCTTTGTGTCATGATGGGTTGCTGTACTATGTTACAGATGTCTGTGTGAATCTGATTTGGCCAGACTTCTTTGGTGGGATATTGGCTTGGGTAGAGGGTGGGATTCAGTTAGTTAGCTTATCCACAACAGTGAACTGTCACCTTGTCTCTGCCAGGTGGCCAGGTGTTGCGCCATGACCGACATACCCATTCACTGTGAGTTGTCGTACAGACAGTGGAGCTGGCACCAAGAATATGCAGGTGAATGGCCCTGGGTAGCTTTTTGGTGATGTTAACAGGGTCTGCCTTTCCTAGCCTGAAGATCCAAGAATCAAGTTTCATGCAAACAGTAATGGTGTTTTGTACGTACTTTGTTGTTGTTTTTTCAACAGAAAAAGGATTTGAAATTTCTGGCAGCAATTTAGAAAATTTAAGGACTCTAGAATCTTTCACTATGTAGATCTCCAATTAAATTTTAAACAGCTAGTTAAAGTAGGGAAACATCATTTCTTTGACCATAAGCAAGCTCTGTTCATCTCTTTATTTCACTGGACACTTCAGAGCAGATGTGCAGTTTTCCTAGAGCAGTAAGGATTGAACAGGATTTTTGCTGCCTAAAATTTTGGGGAGTTGCTTCTATTCTGTAGTGTTATTGAGGAGGCATGCCAGTGATCTGTTCTGGTGGGATGGATGCTCAGATATGGTTTTGCACACAAACAATGGAAATGGTTGCTTGCTCTGAATTCCAGATTTTTGCTAGGAGAAGGTGGAGGAACATGTGGTCTTCCAGGTATTCTTGGCCTGCTCATTTTATAAGCCCTGTCTGATACAGGTGGTTGTGAGGGATGACAGAAATTACAGGTCCACAACATCTGGAGGACCACATATTCCCTATCCCTGAACTATGAGAGATAGATCGTGGGAGTTTTAAAGTCTTTAGTCCTTATCCTTCACTTTATCATTTTGTTGTTGTCTTCATGGTAGGACAATCCTGGGAATTTGTGGGGAGGCAAGTCTTTAGTAACAAAGGAACCTGGATAATCTCAGTATCTCTACTGGTGTTTCACAGGTGGGTTCAAAGAGTAAAGGAGGAGGGAACAGTGATCCTACGAGGAACAGAATACCCGAAAGAGCTGGTAAAGTAGTATCTGCTTCATGACAAGTTTGTTTTCCAGTGCCAAAGACATATCATATTCAATATGTTTAAAAAAACCTTCTGGTTTATGAATGTGGGGTACTTTGCTTCTTTACGCATGATCCAGAATATGAAGAAATAGCCTGATATTATTGCGCAATATCATGTCTGCATTGCTATCAGGATAAAACATACCAGGCTTTACATAGCAAAGAGCAGCATGTATGTTGACAATACCAATGGCAGCAATCAAGATGGTCTGCAGAAGTGCTTCCCAGTCTTGTGTCCCCAGATGTTCTTGGACTACAATTCCCAGAAATCCTGACTAGCACAGCTAATGGAGAAGGCTTCTGGGAATTTTAGTTTAAGCACATCTGGAGACCCAGGGTTGGGAACCACTAGGCTATAGGTTACATTCTTGTGCTCACTACCATCCTCAAAATGACATCAAGAGAGGGAAAACCACAGCTGCTAACTCCTTCTGTCATCAGTTAACCACTTCTCACCCAAACACAAAGCAATTGTCACTGCTGGGTTTTTTTGACAAGTGTGAATGATAGAATCATAGAATAGTGAAGTTGGAAGGGGCATGCAATGCCATCAAGGCCAACCCCCTTCTCAACGCAGAAATACAATCAAACCATATCTGGTCATGCATGAGAACTTTGTACTGATACACAAAACAGCTGACCCATGTGAGAGCTGTGGTGGTATCTGTGTGGGAGCAATGTTACTGCTGGATGGTCCTGTGCCACTTGGTTTTAGAAACACAGGCTGACAGCCCTTCCCTTCAGAAAAGAATCTGCCTTCATTCCATGAATTACATGCCATTTTTATCTGCTTCATCTAATAAACCACTTCTGATTTTAACAAGGCTTCTATTCCCTTGTTCTGCTCTATCTAGGATACCTCTCTATAAGTTGCAGTATGCCTTAAACAATTTTTGGACATGATGTGCCTTGGCAGTCTTCCCTCTTCACATCTGCAAAACTTCATTGATGTGGTTTGTTGCTATTTAAACCCTCACCGTGTTTTTGTTTTAAAATATTTTTTTATCTTAGTTGGAAAACTGAGGCTTGATGGAGAACATAAAAGTCAGCGCGCCACTCGCCGCCAGCCAGCCACTGCTCCCAATACCAGCAGAGGCAGGGCAGAAGGTGAGTGACCAGGAGGCTCCCTGGGTTCCTTGTGCTCTGAGCTGTGGGCAAGCCAGTTGCTACCGCTCACCCCACCACCACCACCCCGGTTCTGACTGTTCATGTTAGGAAAACATCCAGGACATGAGTACTTACTGCCCTTTCCAACTCTTTAGAACGAAGCCATCTCTTCCAGTAGCCACATTTTTTTCCTGGAAATATAAGAGAAACTATGTTGAATCAGACCAAAGGCTTGTCTGGTCTAGCAGCCTTTTTCTTGCAGTGGCCATCCAGATGTCTCTGAGAAGCCAAAACAAGGTTTGATTGAGTGCAATGCTTTTCTCCTGCTCTTTTCCATCAGCTGATATGCAGAGGTGTATTGCCTGTGATCCTGGAGAAGTTAATATATACTGTAGCCATCATAAGGGGTAGCTATTGATAGCCTTGCTCTCAACATACTTGTCTGTCCCTCCCCTTCTTTTCACTCACTCACTCATTCATTCAATTTCTGTAATGCCCATCTGAACAATGGTCACTCTGGGCACTTCAAAGGTTTGGGACCTCGTTATCCGACAGAATGCCTCCTTCCGACTAGATTGGCCCATCCAGTTAAGATCTTCCCAGACTGGGTGGTTGAGGTTTATGACCTCGAGAGAGGCCCAGAAATCAATCACTAGAAACTGGGCTTTCTTGGCAGTAGCCCCACAATTATGGAATGTCCTCCAGCCTGAAATTCACCTGGTGCCCTCACTGGGAACTTTCAATAAACTTAAAAGCATTCCTTTTTATTTTTTTTTTAAATCAACTAAATTTATATAATTTATGAGAAATGCAAATTGGCAGAAAGAAATGTTGCTCACATATTAAAATCAGATACTCCAACAAGAAATTTTCTCTTCAGAAGTAGAATCCCATTACGTAAGGACATGTGATGATTTTTTTTTAAAAATACAGTATATATTGGTTGATAATTCAAAACAGAAACCAATGAAAATTACTTAAGATCTATTTTCTAAAATGCAATACACATGGTGCCATGCAAGTGACTTTGTTCCATTTCCCAATATTGCACAGAACAAAGAAACAACAGCTGTCTAAGGAATTAATCTCAAAAACACTTTTTTTCCATGGAAAGTAGTATTTTTTGAGTCAAGTATCAAGCACAAGCAATGAGAGGGAATGTACTCCTTTTTAGACAGGGCTTCCCGGACTCTATCTTGATTCAACTTATTGTTCAACCATCTTTTTCATTTTCCTTTTTTATATTAATATTTACTGATGTTTTTATTTGTTTAATTTTGTATTGATTAATTTATGCTTTGTCCTGTTATTGTATCGTCTGTTTTATTATGCCATGTAATAAAACTGTCAGATGGGCGATAGATAAATCAAACAAACAAGCAAATAGATAAATCAATACTGTAAATAAATAAATAAATAAAATTAAATAAATTCATAAGAGTGATAACATAAAATAATATAAGCATAATTAAAATGGCATTATACTTAAAAACAGGCAGCAATAAAAAATGATGGGCTGATACTCTCAGTGGCTATTCATATGGAATGTTTTGAAAAGCCTGCCAAAATAAGAAGGTTTTTACACATTTCTTAAAAGTCACCAGGGAGGGGGGCAGGCGAAGTTCCGATGGCAGCTCATTCCAGAGCTGAGAGCAGCTGCCGAGAAGCCCTGCTTCCTTGTTTTCTCCTTCCGGGTCCTCCTCGTTTGTCCAGCCTGGGATGTACAGCTAGGGCAGACAGTCCGTGTTGGAAGTAAGCATCCCGCCATGTACTATTTTAAGCTGTCTGAGTTTATGGGGATTGCTGCATTTTAAGTTGACAAACAGAACTTTGCAATATTTTAAGAATAACTTCCTTGTCTCCCAACATTCAATATCTGTGGAGGACCCGAAGTTCTTTAATTATGACAGACGAAGAAAAAAGTCACGTTCTCACATCTGCTTTCTGTCTACAACATGCTTACTTGTACAACAGTTCATGACGTTCCTTCTTACCTGCTTTTTTCTTAAATAAATGGGAACATTTCAAACATCATAAACGTTCTTCTCAGGGGGTTGTTTTGGCTCTGTTCATTCTGTTCCCACAAGCTTCTCATTGTGCCCTTACTTCCCTAAGATTTATTGTCATTGCTTGCACCGATGGGCTTTTACCTGTGCATCACTTGATCTCCTGGTTGTCAGACAAAGAATGGGAGGGAGCAGATTCCTCAGTGCCTTAGGCCAGTGGTTCTTAACCTTTGTTACTCAGGTGTTTTTGAACTGCAACTCCCAGAAACCCCAGCCAGCAGAGCTGATGGTGAAGGCTTCTGGGAGTTGCAGTCCAAAAACATCTGAGTAACAAAGGTTAAGAACCAGTGCCTTAGGCAGAAGACAGAGGTCATAAAGTGAGGACCGCTAACCCTTCCCTTTCTCCAAGCCTTTCTTTCCCTGTCCTCAGGATATGCTTTTTCTCTCATAGATGGGCAAAGAAGGATCAACTTCAACTTGTCCCTCAATCCTGAGCGCCTCAAACAAGCCCGGCAGTATGTGGAGAGGGCTATCAAGGTGAGGGAGGCCGGCTCAACCTTCCCCTATTTTTTTGGACGTTCTGTGTCTTGACAGTCTTCCCTCTTCACCTCAAAGAGGTTCTCTTTTATAACACCCTTCCTTCTGTTCTCCCCAGCAAAGGAAGATCTTCATGGTGCATGGCCCTTACCCTGTGATCAGGAGGCGACTGCTTGGTCGGGGCTGGGTGGAGAGAAAGTTCCCCACATTGCCAAAAGTCACCACTAAGCGGCAACGTGCCCTTGATGATGAGTGTGACGAAGATGACGACGACAATGATATGCCTGACGATGGTAAGGCCTGCGGGAGCATCACCATCTATTGGGTTTCCAATGACACTCCCTTCCATGCCTGTATATAAGCATTCCGCTGGTCCGGACCCCCCCCTTGCTTGATTTCTTTCTCCGTTTCTTTCTTCTGCAGATGAAGAAGAGGAAGAGGAAGAGGATAATGACACGAATAGTACCTATAGCCTCATGGTTAGTTCAGTCTGCAGGTTGAACACTTGCCCCTTAAATGTTTTGGGTATTTTTAGACTTTTCTTCTGCCTTTTTTTCTAAAGAACTAAGAAGAAAAGCAGAGTGCAGTCGGATGGGCGCTGAGCCAACTGTCTGGAGCGCCGCAGGCACAGGCTGGTGCACTCTTAAAGATGGCGATCAGACGTTGTCTTTGCTAGAACGCACCAGCCTGCCCCCCAGAGCGTTCCTGTCTGCACCATTCTGCTTCTGCTTCCGTCTGCTTTGGTTCTTCTCCAGCACATGTGATCACTGGGAAAAGACCAAAGGACAGCTTCCTCTTTCAATTTAACCAGTATTGTGAAGTGGCTTGATAAAAGAGCAAATATAGGCAAATCAAACACTCCCTGGGCTCCGTAGAAGCAGTGCAAGGAGGCTGCTTTTGGAAGCTGTGTTTGTGCACACATATGCACACCAAGTTTGGCTTGACTTGGCTTCTTTAAAAGCGGCAAGCAGAATGGCGGGGGGGAGGGGCAAGAGGATTTTTGTTTGCTTCCCCCCCGACTTGCTCTTTTTTAAAAAAGCAAACAAGAGTCCCCCTCATTGCTCAAACTGGATTGCTTCAGCTCCACATGCAATTTGAATGGAAAGATCACACCCAATGGCATACTGGGCCTCCTAGGAACCCTATTTAGCCTGTACAAAATGGGTGTGCAGACAAGCTTTAGGAGTAGTTGTACGGTCTTCCCTCCCATTTTACCTTCACAACAACATTGTGACATGCCTCTGTTGCTGTCAGATTTTCTGCTTGATCTTCTTGAATCCTTCCACTTCAACATCATCTGCCCTTGTTTTACCTCCTCCCATCACTTGCACCCAGCATTTTTCCTGTACCTCCTCCATTATTTGCCAGCTTCTGTGCTCTTGCACTAGGTCAACTTCCCTCTTCCTGATGCACTCTAGATTTTTGGACTGGAGGCCTCAGCCAACATGGCCAGTGGGGAGGGATCACGGATTCTCCAAAACACCGGTTTGAAGACGCCTGCACTAGGCGTTCACACTTTTAATGTCTGCTGTGCCTCTTTCATTGGCAGTCAAGGTTGGTTCGCAACCAGACCCCTTACTTCATCTGGACCAATCGGCGCGACGTCATTGACTGCCGCTTCCTACGCAAGGATCAGATGATGAATCACTTTGCCAAGGCAGGCTCCTTTACCACCAAGGTGGGCCAAATCCACTTCCATAAAGGACTGGGCCACCCTATGGTGTTAAGTATGGCATCATGTACTGGGGGAAATTAATCCAAATACAGCAGCCTGCAGGCCCTGGACAAAATGATGGGCTTGTGGGCAAAAGGAAGAGTGTTGCTGGGACGTGGAAATCCAAACGCTGTACAAATTTCCCCTTTTTCTCAGGTAGGGCTGTGTCTGAATCTGCGAAACCTGCCATGGTTTGATGAGGCTGATGCTGATACGTTTTTCCCACGGTGTTACCGTCTTGGAGCTGCGGATGAAAAACATGCCTTTATTGGTGAGGACTGTTGACAATACTCTTCTTGGGAGAAAGACACTCCTGTAAAGAAATCTCGTTTCCTCTATTCCAGTGGTTCCTGTTCTTAGGTCCCCAGATGTTCTTGGACTAAAACTCCCAGAAGCCTTCACCAGCAGCTGTGTTGACCACATTTCCTGGGAGGTGTATGTAGTCCAAGGACCCCCATGGACCCAAGGTTGGGAACCACTGCTCTATACCATCGTGGCTTTCCTTCCCTTCAGGGCAAGAGATGCCTTATACTACAGGATTGTCTTGTAGGAGACACTGGGCATATGTCAGTACAGTAGGGAGTCTTGTGAAGGGGATGTCTACCCAATCAAGGTAGTGGTCAGGGGAAGACTGTCCCCTGGATGATGATTATTCATGGTACTAAAGCTGACAGGCTGTGAAGAGATTTGTTTTCCTAATACGTTTGCCTCTCTGTTGAAAAAAAATGGGGAGGGTGCTCTCACTTCTTTGTGCCAAAGATGTTTGTTGGATCCATCCTCCTCCTTCAGCTACATCTGATCTTTAATTGAGAGTGGTGTTTTCTTCCAAGAGCCAAATTTGACAAGGAAAAAAACGTTCAAACCACATGTCGAGTTCTTCAGGTATTAATCACAAATTCATTTTGTAGTAAGAGAATATCGCTGACTAGCCATTGCTACATTTCTGCAATAGCATCATCTGGAATGCAGCCTCTGAATTACTACATGGCTTCAGTGCCCTGCATTTAAAAAAGCAGAAATATTTTCTCTAGCTGACCCTTAACTGCAATTGACTTTTTGGTTAGGTGGCTGTTATTCATGTGGAAGAGATAACTAGATAGAGGTGTTTGAAATGCAGATGCACATTTTGTCTGATGTACACTTCATATGTCTATTGAAAAGCGAAACAAAAACTGCTTTAAGTCTGCCATATGAAAATGTCTGAGACAAGTCCTCTTGGGCTCCTCTTGTAGTAAAGCAGATGCAAAGAAATGGAATACCTCCTAAAGTATTTTGAAAACTTTCTAAAGAACTATATGGATTATATTTTCTTTCAGGAATAATTGGCTGAAATATGTTTAATACACTTTTCAATACACTCTTATTCAGAGGCACTGAAATATATTTTCAATCTAGAATGATAAGGTTTTCTTCCCATTGCTTACCCATCTACGTACTACACTTATTTCAATCTCTACCCCAGGACCCAAGACAAAATATAAAAGTTTTAAAGTACACATCAGTAAACACTCTGTGAGATTTCCTAATAGAAATGTCATGTTCCAGCTTACTTACATTTTTGCAGTTCTTGTCGTGACTATTATAAAAGATTAACCTATAAACCATACTTTTATACAACATGGTTTTTGTAAAAGCAAACAAACCAAAAACGGTCATATTCTCCATCTTGGTTAATTCCATTTTGAGCCCTGGAGATGGGACAGGATTAAAATTGGAGGCGAGTAGGGGATGGGCACACTTCTAAGGACAGAAGAGGGAATTAAGTGTTCTCCCTCTTGTCCATTGTAGAGGACTTCAAGCTCACTGCGGCCAGGAGTCTTCTCAAAGTGGTGGTGAAACGATACTGGAGTAAACCTGCTTTCATGGCAGCACTGAACAACAGTGAGAATGAGTCCCCAAGTGACCAGGTGTCTTCAGGTATGTGCAGCTGGTGGGAGCTAGGTGTTAAAAAGGAAAGCCCACGAAGTATAAGACTACCACCGGCACCCAGCATGCATAGATGTTGCCTGTAACCTATAAAACCCTAAATGGCTTGGGCCCGAGCTATCTCAAGGACTGGTGCTCCTTTGATAAGGTTGTTCACAAGTGTGTCTGGTGAGTATAAGGAGTTCTATTGTTTTTTTGTCATGGTTGATATCAGTTTAATTCTTGCATCATCTGAATTGTGGGGAGACATTGCTATAATCTGTCTACATAAAGTTCAACAAATGCTCCATCTGTATGAGCCCGAAGTACTAAATTTGGGATACATGGTCCTCAAACTCTGTTTTCTCCTTACCTTTACGAGATTAACATAATGCATCAAATGACCTAGAGTTGACCAGGAGATGCAGTGTCCTTGTTTTCCTTTTGTCATTTGTCTCATGTCTTCCCTCTTTAACCTGTTTCTGTGCCCTGGGTAAAAATCAGACATTTGTTAGAGGTTTCTCAATAGCATCATCTGGAATGCAGCCTCTGAATTATTACATGGCTTCAGTGCCCTGCATTTAAAAAAGCAGAGATATTTTCTCTAGCTGACCCTTAACTGCAATTGACTTTTTGGTTAGGTGGCTGTTATTCATGTGGAAGAGATAACTAGATAGAGGTGTTTGAAATGCAGATGCACATTTTGTCTGATGTACACTTCATATGTCTATTGAACAGCGAAACAAAAACTGCTTTAAGTCTGCCATATGAAAATGTCCGAGACAAGTCCTCTTGGGCTCCTCTTGTAGTAAAGCTCTGGTCCATGAGTGCTTATACGGCAATAAATGTGTTAGGACCCATGACTTTTGAGTTTTGTTACTTCACACTTCGGACAACATGCTGGAATTTTCTTCCTTAAATGTTCTTTCTGATTATTCCATGAGCTGATGCACCCAAACTGTAATTGCACCAGCACCACACAACTTGGACTTTAAGTTGGAAAGCGTTCAATAGAGAGTACAGAAAGGAAATTTACTATTAATTATAACCTTGTGGCCCAGTGGTTAAACTACAGTACAGTGGTGCCTCGCTTGACAACGTTAATTCGTTCCAGAGAAATCGCTGTAGAGCGAAAACGTCATCAAACGAAATTAATAAACCCATTGAAACGCATTGAAAACCATTCAATGCGTTCCAATGGGCTGAATACCTGTTCGTCCAGCAAAGATCCTCCATACAGCAGCCATTTTCAGTGTCTGTATCTGTCCTAGAAAACAGCGAGGGGCCATTTTGAAACCCGACGATCAGCTATTTGTCAATTGACGTAAAGCAAAAAATCGGTTCCCGAAACAGGGAACCGATCAACGCGATCACAAAAACTTCAGCATTAAGCGGATTCATCATTAAACGGGGTAATCATCCAGCGGGGCACGACTGTACTCCAGTCAAGACACTGCTTGTGACTTGAGTTTGATTCCAACAGACTCAGGTAGCCTGTTCTAGGTTGACTCAACCTCCCATCTTTCCAAGGTTGATAAACTGAGTACCCAACTCGCAGGGAGGGGCAATGTGTAGCTTGCATAATTGAATGGTAAGCCACCTAGAGAGTGCTTTAAGCACCATGGGGAGGTATATAAGCAGAACACTTTGCTTTAGTATCAGTCATACAGATGGTACTTTTAGAACAGGGAGGCAAGAAGAATCAATGCAAGCTTTGTTTATGAAAACGGCCCATATCTCTATTTGTGGCGCATGCCAGTTGCCTTGACTCTGCCAGTATAGTGCCTCTTGTCTTTCCCCCTGCCATCAGGCAGTCCTATTATGTGCCCAAGAGAGAAGTGGCTCAACAGCTTTTTGTTTGCAGGGACTAAGCAAGCGATTGGCCATAAGAGAGGAGTACGTCTCTCAGCCCATCTGATTCAGACTGCAATTCGTGCCTGCGAGGAGCACCTGAGCAGCTTGAAGCACCAGGACATTGACAGAGAATCTGGATCATCCTTGCTGTTCGCAAAGGAAAACTGGGAAGAGTTTATGGAAGGTTACTATCAGGTTGTCCAGTAAGTATATATAGAGGGTCAGGAATTCAACCAGTGCCCGTTTCTAAGATTATATGGCTGGATATAACAGGGGACATGAAACAAATCAAAACTGTATTAATGTAAATCTTCATCATGTGTATGTACTTGTTCTGATTTAGGGGCATCCCCTTCCCACACTGTTCCATACTCCCCCCCCCCAAATAATTTGAGATAATGGAATCTGGTTCTCAAAGAAAATCTAAGACTTATGCTTTGGGTTTGCCACTTGATCCTTACAGATGGGATATAGCAGGTAAAACTAAAACACAAATTGTATATATGTACTTAATATGCTGCCTTCCTCCCCGTAGAGTACCCAAAGCAACTCACAGTTAATGGAAATAATGTAATAGGCACAATTAAAATGCACTTGGTGTTGGTGTCCTCTCTACAACCTTGCCTTTCTCCACCTTCTGTCTTTTTCCTTCTTGTCTTTCTGCCCTTCTCTCCAGCATCAGGGGAAGGGTGATCCTGTGATCACATGGCACAAAGCCGCCCTCTTTAAACTCTGAAATAACAGACTTCTAGCACAAATAAAGGAAACAATCAAAGGCGCTGCTCAGCATTGCAATAATTGAGTAGGTAGAGAAAAAGAGGTGGCAATCGGGGAACATCTGGAAAAAGGTCCAGAACCTGCTGTGGGCAGAATTCCTCTTCTTTGACTGTTAGAAATGTCAGTCACATGAGATCTTATTTCTTTTGGGGGCCTAGGATCTAGATGGTGAGCAGAACCCCCTACAAACTTTCAGCAGAGTTTAGAATATCATATTTGATAGGCAACACTCTAGTTTTAAAGACAACCTATTGCACAAATGACTGCAGCGGTGGCCATCTGTTACCAAAGCAACCTATTGTTACTCTTTGTTAAAAGTGACTTGCTGTTCTAGTGGCTGCTAGGAAGTTGCTGCTTAGTATATTTTTAAAAATACACTTGAAAATAAAGTGGTGCCTCACTTAACAAGGATAATCCGTTCCAGCGAAATCCTCATTAAACGAAATAAACAATCCCATTGAAACGCATTGAAAACCCGTTCAATGCGTTCCAATGGGCTGAAAAACTCACCGTCCAGCAAAGATCCTCCATAGGGGCGGCCATTTTTGGTGCCTGCGAAGCGAGGAATTCATCAAAAAACACAGTGGGGAGCCATTTTACACAGCAGGCAGCCATTTTGAAGCCACCGATCAGCTGTTTTAAAAACGTCGTTATGCGAAGAATCTGTTCCCGAAGCAGGGAACCGATTGTCGGGAAGCGAATTTTGCCTATTAAAATATTGTTTTGCGATTGCAAAAGCGATCGCAAAACAGTCATCGTATAGCTGTTTCATCATTTAACGAGGCAATCGTTAAGCGAGGCACCACTGTATTGAAATGGATATCCCCAAATGACCGGTTAAAAAAAATCAGCCACACTGATTATGTAAAGTAATAAGGTTGTAGTAACATTGTTATCTGAAAAAATTATCTGGTACCAGTAATATTGTTCCTTTAAATATGTTACTTCCAAGCTCTGGCTTTCAAGGTTTCTTTTATTCTCTAAGCTTTGTGCTGACCTAAGAACATAGGCTGAAGTCTATGATGGGAAATGTAGGTTCAGTCACGATTGAGGTAGATGTATAGCATGTAGGTACTTGTTTGAATTGACTGAGGCACAATAGCAGAATGACGGTTGAGGCCTTTGTTCTAAGTGGTTACAGTGATGGGGCAGAGACAGCGGAGACCGGGGCTCATGTTGAGCGATGTGAAGATGTCTTGTACCGACTGGCAAAAGTCGTTCCACAACTGGGCATGGAAGGCGACAGGAACATCTGGATTGTTAAGCCAGGAGCCAAATCCCGTGGCAGAGGTAAGAGAAGGGAAGCTGCACGTTGAGAAAAGGGCTAATTGTCCAAATTGCATCAAGAAGAATGCTGCAGTGGATTGCATCTTGATTAAAGATCTCCGTTAACTTTGTTGCCCTCAAAAGTGGAACCTCTCTTCTGTAAGGTTGTTTGGGTTACGAGAGGATGTCTATTCTGTTGACCTCTGCAGAAAGAGGCTTCTACTCTGTTTGAGGAAAGAACTGTAGCTCTGTGGCAGAGCATGTGCTTTGCAGGTTGAATGTCCCAAGTTCCATCCCAGGTAATGCTTCCAGGAAACCCTAGAAATCTGCTGCCAGTCAGAGAAGGCAATTACCGTATTTTTCTGTATATAAGACACCCCCATGTATAAGACCCCCCCCTTTCTAATCCAAAATTAAGAAATCTAAGTGGGCCTTAGCAAGCGTAGGGGGAAAGGAATCAAAGCGCTTCAGGATCGCTTTGATCCCTGCTTTCCCCTCCATTTGTTTTTGTTCTCTCCTCAGCTTACTTCCATGTATAAGACGATCCTTATTTTTTAGTCTAAAGATTTTAGACAAAAGTATAGTCTTATACATGGAAAATATGGTACTGAGCTACACTGGCTAATGAGCTAACTCAGTATAAGGCTCACTCTGTGTTCTTATGGCTTGGTAAGAGCGATATAGGAGTGCATCTGATCTGCGTCTTCTGGCCAAACCAACACTTGCCAGTGAGCATAAAGGTAAAGGTTCCCCTTGACAATTTTTGTCCAGTCGTGTTCGACTGTAGGGGGCGGTGCTCATCCCCATTGCCAAGCCATAGAGCCAGCGTTTTGTCCGAAGACAATCTTCCATGGTCACATGGCCAGTGCGACTTAGACACGGAACGCTGTTTACCTTCCCACCGAGTTGGTACCTATTTATCTACTCGCATTTGCATGCTTTCGAACCACTAGGTTGGCGGGAGCTGGGACGAGCGACGGGCACTCACTCCATCGCGTGGATTCGATCTTACGACTGCTTTGTCTTCTGACCCTGCAGCACAGGCTTCTGCGGTTTAGCCCGCAGCGCCACCACGTCCCTGCCAGTGAGCATAGGATTTAATAAAATGAAGTCACCTAAAAACAGATGAAACGAGGGTTGAAAAGTTGCAATGAAATGCATCTGCGTCAACAGCATGCCTGATCTGTGGCATTCTGTCGCTTCTCACAGGCATCATGTGCATGGACCGCTTAGAGGAAATTGTGAAGCTAGTGGACTGTGACCCCATGATTGTCAAGGATGGCAAGTGGGTTGTACAGAAATACATCGAGACACCCTTGCTCATCTTTGGCACCAAGTTTGATCTGCGCCAGTGGTTCCTGGTGACCGACTGGAACCCCCTTACCATTTGGTTCTACCGGCACAGCTACATTCGCTTCTCTACGCAGCCTTTTTCCCTGCACAACCTGGATACGTGAGTTTTGCATTGCACAATTCCCCCTCGGCTAGATCCTGATTTAAATCCTGTGTGGGTGTGCAAATGAGACATGAAGAGAGAGAGAGAGAGAGAGAAGTACAGTGGTGCCTCGCATAACGAGCACACCGTACAACGATGAATCCGCATAACGAGGGAGGTTTTGCGATCGCATACCAATGGCCCCTATGCACAAAAATCGCTGTGCGACGATCGGTAAGCATTTCGCTTACCGATTGGTCGCATAGTGATGTCGGAAGAACAGCTGATTGGCGTTTCCAAAATGGCCGCCGGAAGGAAAAAATGGCCGCGTGAAGCGTTTTCGCGCCCTGCCCTTGCTTACCGAGGGCGCGAAAATGCCTGCGCTATGGAGGAACTTCGCTCAACGGTGAGTTTAAGAGCCATAGGAACGCATTAAACTAAGTTTAATGCGTTTCTATGGCGTTTTCGGTTCCGTTGAGCGATGTTTCACATAGCAAGGGTTAATCCGGAACGGATTAACCCTCGCTATGCGAGGCACCACTGTAGTGAGAATTGTGCTGTCCTGTCAGGACATCATGAAGAGTTTCTAGTAAAGCCCTCACAATTCTAAGCAGGTTTGTTGATACCCTGTTAAAATCTGCCTATATTAACAGGACCAAAACAATTTGAACTAATGGCAAAGAGAACAACGGGAGGGTGGGGGGGGGAGGAGAATGGCAGAACAGAGGAAGGGTTGTCTATTTAAAATGGGCATGAAAAAGGAATTGGGAGTTTAGCTTTGTCTGCAGGAATAAGGAAAGGGAGCATGAACAGTTGGCAGGAGTGTTGTGTTGAGGGAGCAGAGTGAGGGCCCTGTAGTGTTTGAGAGGTTAGAATTGGTTCAGAAGACAGTGAGAGTGCTGAAGAGGTGAAGGCGAGAGCCGGGAGGTGCTACGTAGCAACGCAAGGTCATCTTCCCCTAGTTGGAACGAAACGCCTCTGAGGACTGTGGATGGGAGACAAATTTAGAATGGGAGCACCTCATGGGTAGAGCACATGCTTTGCAGCCAGACAGTCCCAAGTTAGGCCCCTCAGAACTCCGGATACATCTGGGAAAGTTTCATATTTGAAATCATGAAGAGCCACTTCCAGTCAATGGAGTCAATGCTGAATTGGGTGGACCAGTGGTCTGACTCAAGAATGGTGAGACTGGACCATAGGGTCCATCTGGGTCACATTGTTACGCTCCTTTAGTGAGAACGGAATCTGTATCTTCAGGTCTAGAGCTGTTTGTTACCTGTTGCATCGGATCAGCTCTTGGTTACTGACCCCGTCTTTCTCTGCCATCCAGCTCTATCCACCTCTGCAATAATTCCGTCCAAAAGCACTATGAGAACTCCCTTAACCGCCACTCCGAGCTCCCCCCTGACAACATGTGGTCATCGGAGCAGTTCCAGGCCCACCTGAGGGAGACAGGAGCACCAGAGGCTTGGTCTCAGGTGATCGTGCCTGGCATGAAGGCAGCAATTATTCACGCCGTGCAGACCTCCCAGGACTTGGTGGAGTTCCGCAAAAACAGCTTCGAGCTCTACGGCGCAGACTTTCTCTTTGGAGAAAACTACCAGCCGTGGCTGATAGAGATCAACGCCAGCCCTACCATGGCCGCCTCTACTGCCGTCACCACCCGATTGTGTGCCAGTGTACAGGAAGATACCCTCCGTGTGGTCATTGATCGGAAGTATGACCGCAACTGCAACACTGGAAACTTTGAGCTCATTTACAAGCAGGTAAATGGCCTGCCTTAGTTTCAGGGGTTGGCCTCCGCTGCCTCTCCCTGCCTTTTGGTAAGCTTTTATTTATTTAACTTTCCTAGTAAACCTTCCCCAGAGTTCTGCTGCTCCTTCTTTCTTGATCATATGATCTGCTTTCCCAGATGCAGACAATCAGAATAAATGAAGTCAGAACAGTCATCTTTTTTCCCCCATGTTAAAATATATTAACTTGTTTGTGTTTATTTCTATTCTGTTCTGTTCTGTTTTATTCTGTTCTGTTCTGTTTCTCTACATGGGGCTGACTCTGGAAAGTGTCCGGAAACTTCAGCATGTCCAAATTGTGGCAGCCAGATTGCTAATTGGGGTTGGCCACAGGGATCACATAACCCCCCCCAACACAGCAACTCCACTGGCTGTTGATCCGTTTTAGGGCACAATCCAAAGTGCTGGTTCTAACCTATAAAGCCCTAAATAGCTTGGGCCCAAGCTATCTCAGGGGCCACATCTTCCTTTATGAGCCTGCTCAAGTGTTAAGATCATCAAGATAAGTCTTTCTCTTGATCCCACCACCTTCACAGATACGTTTGATGGAGACAAGGAATGGGCCTTCTCTGTGGCTGCTCCCAGACTTTGGAACTCCCTCCCACAGGAGGCCAGACTGGCCCCATCTTGGCTGTCCTTCCCCAAGCAGGCTAAGACCTTTCTCTTAAGGCAGACTTTCCCTTAGTGACTGGCTGCTTGAGCGGGGTTTTTTAATGGATGGTTGTGCCTTACTGCTTTGAATGTGTTTTTGGTGTTGCTTTTATTTACTGTGTTTTAGTGTCAAATTTGTTTGTCCTTTTTTAGTATTTGTGTACTTACTGTTTTTATCTTTAAATGTTGTATTTTAATGATGCAAGCCGCCTTGGGTCCTTTTTAAGGAGAAAGGCGAGGCAAAATTATTTTAAATAAATAGTTATTCACATTACCTACCTGTGACATCTGTACATGGCTTATCTGAACCAGCCTCTGTTTAGCTTTCCTAGGCAGTTCCCAAATATGAAAGCAAAATAAATCTGTATCTTTTTCCAGGACCTTCTGATTGTTAGTTCTGTCTTTGTATTGATAAAACAGTGCACATTCAAATGTGAATCCTACTTTGAACCATCGTTACATTGCAACTTGTGTTCCGCGTACAAAGGGCACAGGTGGAACTAAGAGCTGTAAAGGGAAGCATCACGAGACTCTTTTTAATGTGTTTGATTTCTCACCGTTTCCTAGTAATAATCTGAAGTTACATCCTAGTGTGCCATGAGTGATGTTGACCATTGCAAAATCACACAGCATCAGATGCAGGTACATCTCAGAGGTTCAACTCGGTCCCTGAAAGTGGAACCCTTGGAGACCTTGAGAAATTTCGTGGCAATTCTGTCATTGCTGTATTTATTCCTGTTGCCGTACTCCCGCCACCTGAGCCAAACTGTGCCTCCTACGTAAGTAGTTGTGCATTACTTCCCTCTTTTGCTTGCAGGCTGCAGTGGAGATTCCCCATTACGTTGGCACTAGCCTCTTGGTAGAAGGCTCCATGGTCAAGAAGCCACGGAACACATCCCACAGAAGCCCTGTACCCAGTGATACCGGGAACAGCTGTGCTCCACAGCAGCCCAAGCCTTTGAAGCTGGTCTATCGACGCAGTAACCCCAGCATCCCACGGGCACCTACCCCATGCTGGGCAGCAGCAGCAACCTCAACAAATGGGAAGGGTGTGGAAGCAGCCGCCTCTGGGAAAGAGAACAAAGTGAAGACGAAAGCGCCACCCGGCAAGGACTCTTCGCCATCTCAGAGGTATAAACTGCCCAACAAGCTCAGACCCGAACCCCCGAACAGAAGGGTGCTGATCGCACACAGCATGGCGACCGCCACCGTCATCCCGGGGGACAAGAGGACCTGCCCAGCTCCCCTCTGCGCCAAGTCCAACTCTCATAGGCTGGCTGCTGGCCCACGGGAACCTGCCGTTCATCACCCCAAGGTCTCCAAGCTTGCAGGTTTGGAGGCGCAAGGACCTGGGAAGGCGGCCCAAACAGCAGGTAGGGAGCTGTGTCAGAAGTTACAGCTGCAGGAGAGGCAGGCTTTCTCGGGCTCCAGGGGTCTGCCCTTCTCCCGTGCTCACCTGGCGTCCTCCTCTCCTGGGAAGCCCAGGAGGCAAGAGCACCTGTGGGGCGTCAGGCACTGTTTTGTGCAAAACATGCCCCTGCCCCCAACTCCTCTGTCCTCTTTGGGAATGGATTTATCTTCTGCTGCTGAGCTGAATGCCATTAGAGCATCTATGATCAGAAGGCGGCAGCTGAGGAGGGACGGGATCTTCCGGTGACCCCCGGGAACCACCCCGGCCTCAGGCTTGTTCTGCAGACAGGGAATCATGGCACGTAGAGGTCTGGGAAACACTTGCCTGGGGCGAGATGGGTGGGAAATCATGTCTAGGGGAGCTGGACTCTCCATCCCAATAAAGGATTTTGACAGAAAGTACAGGCCAGCTTGCGTGATGGCCGAGGGATGTTAGGGTGGATAGATCAGTCGTAGAATGATTGTCTTTAATCTCTCTGTGGGCATAGGGGGAGTGAAGGGTCCGTTTGGTAATGGGGCGGAGGGGGCGGGCAGGCTGTGTGCAACTCAGGGACTACAGTGGAGGGAAGAAAGCACGGAGAGACCTACATATGAAGGAAGAAAATTGATTCTGTGACCAGCCTATGTTCTTAGGTCAGGTTCTCATAAGCAAAAGGTTTGCAGTGGTTTGAAGCAACAATTGTGCTGATATGCTTCATAGCGCCAGCTGGCTATGACCGATTACACCCTAGGATATGACTTGGGTCTTCTAGGCCAGCGGTGCACAACCTTTTTGGGACCGCGGCCTGGCTGAGCCTCCAAGGAATGCACCTCCCCCTGCAGGTGCATGCGCTCTCTTGGGCACATGCATGAAGTGGTGGGGGAGTGCCCGCCCACCCACCAGCGCTGGTGTGAGCGCTCCCCCACCCTTTTGCGCATGCACAGGGGCACCTGCATGCCAGCGCGCATGCTTGCCAACCCCTTTGCGTGGGCACTCAGGCACTCAGGCGCATGCGTGAAAGGGTGAGGGAATGCTCACGCTGGTGCTGGCATGTGCGCATGTGCACAAAGCAGCTGTGAGGAGGGAGTGTGTGGGGGAGTGGGAGGTCTGTCTTTGCGGCCTGGTCCAGCCCAGGCCACGAACCTGCACGGGGCCGCAGGCTGGGGGTTGACGACCTCTGTTCTAGGCTATTTGAAGGACTCTATCTCCTACTTAAGATCTGTAGTGGAGGCTGTTCTTTGTGGTCCCATTGCTCTCATGGCACATTTGGGCCTTTCCAGTAGTTGCCCCCAGAATGATGGAACACTCTCAGAAATCCAGGTGGCCCCCCTCCCGGCTGGCTTTCAGCAATTGAATTGGGGACTTGAAAAAAGTACAAGATGAGGTACATTTTTGCTCTGGCTTTCTGTGTTTTCTGAAGTGTTTTAAAGTGTTTTTTTCCCCTCATCAACAGTCTTTTAAATCGTCTCACCAGTATTCTGTTTAAAAATGCAGAATGTTAGGGCTTTGTTTTTGGCAGTGCCCTGCATTCATCCTGGTAATTTCTGGTTTGCATGTGCAGAAGCCAGAGACCACCCCATTGGAAACCAAGAGGCTTTACACTGTTGCAAGAGGTTACTTGTTTGAGCAATATTGTATTAGAAAAGGAATCACACATGGACTGAACCCTTCCACGCATGATTTTCCTGAAACAGAATATTGACCTATATGTCTAAATGGGTTTTAGTATTATAATTTATTGGGGTTATTAGCTGTACCGTTTTTTAAATCGTTTGCAAGCTGCCTTCGGTACTAATCTACATTGGAAGAAAGGCGGCATGGAAATGATGTAATAAAAAATAGGCATTCATCAGATGGTTGGACTCAAGGCAAACTGTGGAAGTCAGAAGCTATATCCATGTAGAAACAGGTACTGTACTGTGCTGAAGAGAGAAGGGGTCATTGTGGTCTCTTCAGCCAGAAAGGGTCGAAACGACCATGCAGGCTTCCAAGCCAGCTGCCCAAGCAGCAGCAACAAGCAGCAGATTATTGTTGGATTGTGCCCCTCCAACCTACGTTTTTTCCTACCAGAGTGCCATTTGGCCTTTTACTGCTGGGTTAGGGGCTCCTGGTATGCAGGGCTTTATGGAGGAGATTCTTGGCACCATGGTGACAGAAGCAAATGGAAGAATGTACTCTGAAGTGTTGTGCTAGCTAGTGTATACACTTAAAGCCCCTGCCCCCTTCCTTCTGAACTGAGAGGGGAAGAGGGCCTTGTGGTTCAGGGCAATGGTTTAAGAAAGTTTTTTTTTAAGTCAGAAACTGAGTCAGAAGGGAACGAGTTTGGATGAACCATTTGTGCTTGGGATGGTTGAGAATGGGATGATTTAAGTTTATTTGTGTTTGAAGTTACATGGCATTGAGGGTGAACAAGAGCAAGTGGTTGTTCATTTTTAAAAATCAATTTAATCTCATGACTTATCCATCAACATGTCTTACTGCCACATGACCCTGAAGTTGTCTGATTTTTGGGAGCTAAGCAGGGTTAAGCTTCCTGAGTTTTTGGGTAGGAGATCAGCAGGGAATAGGTTTGAGCAATATTCATATTTTTGGAATGCAGCTCATGGGATTATGCCTGAGTAATTATTGGAAAATGCTAGGAATTGCAGTCAAAAGACAGAAGTCTGCCCGTGCCTAGTAGGGAAGACCTGGAATCTCCACAAAGGTCTGGTAAGAAAGAATCCTGCGACTTCAATTCCTTGCTGTGTCTCCTTGACAGGAGCTGGACTCAACAAGACTTTTCGGCTCTTCAGTTCTAAGATGACTATTCAGAAATACCAGGCACCGTCAATAAAAATTATAAAACATTCACTAGTATTATATAACAGATACAAGTTTTGACCAAAAACCTAAGTATCTGTTAAGTATTGGCGCAGTACGTAAATTTTTGTAGCTCTGATGATGAGATGATAATGATTGAATACACTTTTTAGCTATTCTACACTGCCTTCACTCCCTTCATTGGGCGAAGAGTGAAACAAACAAACTATGATCTAGTTCTTTGTCGGTATCTGACAGTTCCAGTTCCTTAGTTTTGGCGGGAAACGACAAGAGAGAGGGTTCTTTAACAACAAACTCTTTATTAAGAAAACTTGGTGGTTTCTCAATGATGACCTCTATGGGATCAACATGTTCAACACCAGCAGGAACATCTGTCCATAACAAGGGCAACGTTTCTTCATAACTATTTTTCTTTAACGGAAGGCCTCTCTGAATCGCTCCTGGTCCGTTGGCTTTCTCAAACAGCCACTCCTCACCTCACATATCGTCCTGCAACAGGGACGACGAGACCAGTCTCCTTCGTGTGGCTTCTTGTTTGGCTGAACTGGTTGTGGTCAGATCACCTTCCTCCAGGGACCCTGTCCTCAAGGGTAGACTAAGACCGCCCATTCCTCCGGTCCTAGTCCTTCTATAATCAGTTTTCCTTCCTACCTTTTTATCTCTGCTTCTTTGTGCTCCCGACTTTCACAGCCCAATCCTTCCTTCTGTGGTACCTTAAACACTCTGGTCTCTCCTTCTACCTCCTGCCGTTCTTCTTCCAAACCCACCACTTTTCTTGTCTCTTATCTCCTTTCTCCTCCTTCTCCCTGACTCCTCCCCCTCTTTTCCCGCCTTTAACTCCTTCATATTTTCTATAACTTTCACTGCCTCTACCTCTCTTTCCTCTTTATCCTTTTCCTCCTCTACAGACGTATGAGGGGATGGCTCTCTCTCTCTCTCTTTTCTTCTCTTTTATTCTCCATTTCACACAAACAAACAAACAAACAAACAAACAAACAAACACACAAACACACACACACACACACACACACACACACACACACACATACATACATACATACATACATACATACATACATACATACATACATACATACATACATACATACATACATACATACATACATACATAAAAGTACTGAGCTATTTAGACCCTTTAAAAAGAGCAGTCAGTGCATGCAGCCTGTGAAAAGATTCTTTGGGTTTGGGGGTGCCTGGTGTTTATGAGATTTCATGTTCATGTGGTTCGACATATATCGGACAGACAGGAAGAAGCACTGAAATTTGATGCAAGGAACATCAGCATTATCTTAGACTGGGCCAAGAAGAAAAGTCTGCATTAGCAAAACATGGCTGGGGAACTGGGCACCGTATCCACTTTAATGAAACTAAAAAGCTGTTTCAATCACACTCTTGGAATTTGAGGCTGATGAGAGAGGCTTTAGAGATCCAGGTAAGAAGTAACGTGGTGAACTATGAGGAAGGACAAAGACTTAGTGACTTGTGGCTTCCTTTAGTTGATCTCTTGAGGACAGCAGTAAGTTGATTAAGCAAGTAGTCCACCTGGAATGTTTTGTGATGTGATCACATTGAGTGTATATTACCGTATGCAATGTAGTTAGTATGCCATTTGTATCCTGAATATGGCAGAATGTGATTTCCTGTTGAAAGTTTCATCTTTAATGTTTTATTAAAGTTTTTACTTGGAAACTAAACCCGTTAAATTTTGGGGGTCAATTCAGTCTGTTTGACTGGGATTGGTCAACTTTTTTTTAAAAAAAATACTGGGCTAGATGGACTAAAGATCTACATTATTATAGGACACTTTCCTGTGTTCCTGTGTTTACTCTAGTTTACTGCCCATCATGGGTGAGCTACTGCTTCTGCGTACTACTACCATTATCTAGTTATTGGTGTTCTAAAGTGTTTTTGCAGTAAGTGGATGAAACAAGACAAGGTGAAAGTTGTACAGAGTAAGAACATTAAAAGTAGGTCCCATATTACAGGTTGGAGTTCAGAGGTGGGTTCCACAACAGCAGAAAAAGTCGAAGACTCCTGTTCTAAGCTAAATGAAGGCTCGGTGGAACCATTTCAAGCTAGTTGATGCATTATTTTTGGAGCTTGATTCCCCTGTCCTTGGTGCTCATCAAGGCCCACCCCTAGCCAGTCATGGCATGTAGTGAGATGCTCAGGCACTGTTTCTCCTTGATTTTGATTAACAAAAGGATCTGAATTCTCCTTTAGCCTTTTAAGCCTGTGTAAGAAATTATATTGTTTATCAATAAATCAAAAATTCATCACTGAGATAACTCTTTTTTGGTGCAAGAGTTAGCTAATTTGTATATCTATTAATTTGTCATCATTTTCTTCTATTCCCACTGGTTATGCAGAGGGTTAGAGTGGTTTGCAATTATATATACTTCCTGGTGCCTACTCCTCTACTTCTGATCTTCTACCAGACACTGCCAGGATATGTTTCAGCCTACCTGTGCAACCCCGAGGTCTAGAAACTTGAATATTAATTTTGAATATGGAAGTAGAGGTTTTCAAAATGCAGAACATGGCACTCAATACCAAATTCAGTAGCTGGAATTGTATTGCACAAGTTATGCCATGCAGCTTGGATGACATGATCATCCATGGTCATGTTGCAGTCATTTGGGGAAAATTGAAAGCTTCCTACTTCCCACCCACTCCCAGTTCTCAAGGATCCCTTTCATCCTTGGAAAGCCTTTGAAAGCTGTGGAACAGAGGAGGAAACACTTTAAAGCCCCCAATTGACTGCCATCAGTCCTGGCAGCAATTTTGAAGCTTTAGAGTTCCCTCCCTCCCTCTGCAGCTCCTGAAGGATTTCCCAGAAAGAATGGGATCCTTAGGGATTCCTTGAACCTTGAGATGGAGATAGGAAGCTTTTAATTCCCCTGAAATGGCTTCGCCATGGCTGATGATCTCATCCAAGTCGCACAGTGTAACTTCCACAACAGGATTTCAGCCAGTGTTTGGGCTTGTTATTGCAACTCTTGTAATAAGAGCTGGACGAATAGTGCAAGGAAGGAGAGCTCAGCATCTTCCCAATAAGAAGGTATTCACACATGTGCCGTGTAATCCCCATAACCGGAACCTTTCCCAAGCTCATGGAATGCTGTTGGATCTTTACATCACTGGGACAAGAACTCTAGCTGTCTGTAGAGCCACAGAGCATACTGTAGGAGGGTAGCCAGGGGGTAGGAATGTTGGTAGCTGCAAACAATAGATTCTGGAGGGACGCCTTTACTCACTCCTGCTATAATGCCTCAACTGCAACTTTTCAAATGATGGCTTCAAACAAAAAATCCTGAAAATATGTGAACATTCGCTGCTGAAAGCTTTCTAGCATTTGGGTGACAGTAATGAGGGTGAAACAGGAGAGCACAAAAAATGGTCTGAAGCTCAGCATCAAAAAAAAAAAAAAAAAAAAAAACTAAGATCATGGCCACTGGTCCCATCACCTCCTGGCAAATAGAAGGGGAAAATATGGAGGCAGTGACAGATTTTACTTTCTTGGGCTCCATGATCACTGCAGATGGTGACAGCAGCCACAAAATTAAAAGACGCCTGCTTCTTGGGAGGAAAGCAATGACAAACCTACACAGCATCTTAAAAAGCAGAGACATCACCTTGCCAACAAAAGTCCACATAGTCAATGCTATGGTTTTTCCTGTAACCATGTATGGAAGTGAGAGCTGGACCATAAAGAAAGCTGACAGCCAAAGAATTTATGCTTTTGAATTGTGGTGCTGGAAGAGACTCTTGAGAGTCCCCTGGACTGCAAGGAGAACAAACCTATCAATTCTGCAGGAAACCAACCCTGAGTGCTCACTGAAAGGACAGATCCTGAAGCTGAGGCTCCAATTCTTCGGCCATCTCATGAGAAGCCGACTCCTTGGAAAAGACCCTGATGTTGGGAAAGTGTGAAGGCAAGAGGAGGAGGGTACGACAGAGGGCGAGATGGTTGGACAGTGTCATTGAAGCTACCTACATGAATTTGACCCAACTGTGGGAGGCAGTGGAAGACAGGAGGGCCTGGGGTTCTCTGGTCCATGGGGTCACGAAGAGTCGGACATGACTAAACGACTAAACAACAACAAAAATGGAACACCTGTAACTTAGTATGATGTTGCCCTTCCCCAACCTGTAATGGGTATATAACCAATGTCTTTGTACTGTGTGAACAAACATGTGTAAGGGGTAATACAACACAGTGTATGCCAAGAGTTCATCATGGACTGAAGAAAAATCCCTGAATAAGACAATGGAACAATCCAATGACTGAGCAGGAGTGCAAGGTATTTCATGATTAACATGTGCCTTTCTCAATGGCCTTGAAAGTCAGGGGTGTCAACACAAAAATGCATTTTTAAGATTTAAACAAAGTCACTCCATGGAATGGGCAATAGGAGTCTTCTGTTTTCCTACACCACTCTGCCTAGTGAGATCACTGTAAGCTTGGCATTTCCTTTGCCTTTTACATTTGTGTAACACTCTGAATCCAACAGATGAATCTTTCTCCATCACTGAACCTTTATTCCAGGAGACACTGGTATTTATTTCACAGTTAAGTGGAGAGCAGAATCCAACAATGTTTTCCTGAGCTAATGATAATAAATGCTGTCTTTTTAAAAGGTATAGAGGGTTCTTCCATAGATACGTCATGTAGACTAGTAGGAAACTCAGTATTTGTGTATTTGTCCTTACGTAGCCAAAAGTGGTGAATGTATACGGAGGCTGAGGGGAATTCTAAACTTCACAGAGGTATACAAAATATTTGGGGTGGGGCCTAAAATCAGGGAGGAGGACATCCTGTCACTGCAGGAAGAAGCCACACACCCCTCCCCACTTGGACCATGGTTTACCTGTGGGAAACCCTGAGAATTTGGGAGAGAGCTAAAAAAGCTTAATGAGGACTGATCATGCTCAGTAACATGGAATACTGACCTGAAATACGTCCTATGCCTGAGATATGTGACAGGAAACCATTGCATTTCAGGTGCTAAAAGCACAAGGTATTGTGCTGGTGCTTGCCAAATACTGAAGCAAGCTTTGCTCAGCTTTAAGCCCGCAAAGCTTTTCACAAAACATTATTTCCTTCCATTGTTTATATTGTAAAGTGTGTTGTTCCTCTATACTAATATCATGTTCAAGTGTTCTCTCTCTAATGGGTGCTCATTTTGGAGGGCTTCTGTCCTCTAGTGGCATTGAAATTGGTGTGTCTTTCAATCCACAGGCTTTCAGTCCTGTTGTCATGAGCGTCTTCCGTGACGGCGCATGCAGTACAGTGTTCAGACGTTCCCATTGCTGCATTGACTAATACCTCTAGTGTCTTGGTTTGTGGTCTGCTGGTAGCTATAGGTTAATGTATGGTGGATTTTGGATGGGCTTTACCTACTTTTTAAAAATTCTCTCCCGCCCCGCCCCCCTGTTATCCCACTGGACCCGACCACGTTGTTTTTTATCTCATTTTGGAGATGGCTGCATGTGTCTTCCTTTCCCTGACTGTGAGTGGCTGTATACCTGGCCATCTGCATTCGAGGGACATTTCGCACTTCCCAGTACAGTGGGGTCTTGACTTAAGAACGGCTCGAGTTAAGAACATTTTGACTTAAGAACCACTCTCATAGGAAAATATTGACTTGACTTACATACTTAGATTTGAGTTAAGAACTGAAAAAAAACCCACGTGGGAGGCAGGGAAAGTGCAAAATTTGAACTTTCAGTTAACTGTTGGCCAGTGAAAAGGGTGCCTGTCTGCTTCCTCACTCCTCCCAGCGTTTAGAGAGTGGATTGGGAGACAGTCTTCGGACTGCCTGGTACTGGACTGCCTGGACTGTATTTTCCCTGCCTTCCCTGAACCTTTCTTGACCTAAGAAAAAAAGAAACAAAATATCCCCCTCTAGTGATCGAAGGCAGAATAGCAGCTTCCCATTAGTTTCTATGGACGGAAAAGAGCAGATACGGATCAAATGGTTTTCAATGCATTCCTATGGGAAATTCAGATTTGACCTGAGAACTTTTTGACTTGAGAACCACCTTCCAATACGGATTAAGTTCTCAAGTCAAGACCCCACTGTATCTTGTGTCATTAAGCCCATGTACTGTATTGGTTCTTCCCCAGGACGCGCTCGACTCTGCAAGCTTCCCTGCCTCTACTGCAAAAACAGAAAGGCCGTGGCAAGTTTGCAAGAGCTGCGCTGCTGCCATAGAGCCAGACCTTTGCTGCCTATAGTCCCCAGGCTACGCTACCACAAGGTGGACAACTCTTACCAAAACCAGGTATATGGAGTGTCCCTGAGTGCTCGTGGAACGACTACGGATCCTGACCTTCAATGCCTTGCTGACCAAGTCAATCTCTAGAAAGCTGTTCTCTGCCTTCCTACGCCTCTGGGAGCCTTCCGAAGCTGTCTTGCAGCGGAACAAAGCAGGAGTGGAGATGTTGACCAGCATCATAACTTTGGCAATCATGCTTTCTTCTGATCCAGTAATTTTCTCACTCTCACATGCCTAGCAGCAGCTGCAACAGCTGAAGCTCCCTCCATGTCTACCGGGCTTTAGAAAAATACGTATCCATCTTGCCCCGTGCGGAGGGGAAAAGAGGGTGAAACCACATGGAATAATTCCACCATGGCGACCAACTCTGTGCCTTCGGTATCATAAAATACAAGGAAAAGTGGGGCGTGAGTAACACTTCACTTCTGTTATGGAATCCTAGAAGACGTTCAGTGGAATAATACAGTCCCTGCATGAGCTGTTAAGAGTCTGGGAGATCAGTGGGGCTCTTTAACCTTTCCTGGCAGAACTGTCAAAGTGAGGAATTAAATTCCTACAGCCATAATTTTTATGGGAACTTTCCCCTTTTTGTGGCTGGATGGTTTTCAGAAGTCTTTGATCCCTTATCCTGGGAAACAGAGACTCTCTTAAGAAACTGTGCAAGAAAAGAAGGCTATTGGGAAAAAAAGAAGATGCAGAGCTGCCGGGAGTGAGTGAGCGACACCGTGAAGGGCCAAGGTAGAGGAGAGCAGTGAGAATTTCCCCACCATGACAATATTTCCTATGCGTACACCTCTGAGCGAGCGGGACTTCTTGCCTACTTGCTATTATCTCCTCAAAATGGCTTTCTAGTAAAGACAAACTGCTGTTTAAACTTGTGCTATAACATGGCAAGGTCTGGGATTAGCATCTACCAAAACGCAAACACTTATCTTTAAGGCAGAGAAATACAGCGTGAACATAGGTGGTGGGAAAAAGAAAATAACCTCGTTTTTATATCCATGTGGGAAATTTCCTTGCAAACTATGTGTACAACAGATGGCAGGCATTTTGAAAAGATACATGTATTAATTGAAAAACTACTAATCAAGGAGGCAAGTACTGCAGCTCCCTATGTAGAGAGGTACTGTTCTTTCGGTAGGTTTCAAGGAACAATGCCACTTATTTTCCTGGCATCACTTCCTGGGCTTTTAACAACTGCCAGATAGGCAAGATCAGGAAGTGGCATATTTTTGTATTACTGTCTCTTCATTGCAGGGAAGTGTTAACCTCTTACTATTTTGTTGCTCTGGTTGCTACTAGAGCATGAGAGGCAGGTGAAAGGAGAAGATAGCAGACCAAGCGTTCACTATGTTAACATAGCGTGAAAAATAGACTCTCCTAAAAAGATACTATGGATAATTTGAGCAGTGAGTCCATTGTGAAAGCAAGTATTTTTGTGCAATCAAGCTCTTACAGGATCTCATGATCATATTTGCAGTCATGATTGGATTTCCTGAGTGCTGATAGGATAACCATTATGTTAGTTACATTTTATCCTAAAGCAAAGCAAAGTGTGCTGCTTATCTAATGTCCCCTAGTGCTTAAAGCACTCTCTGGGTGGTTTACAATTTACAGTGGTGCCCCGACTTGAGAACGTCCCTACATGAAAACGATTCAAGTTAAGAACAGCCCCGTTCAGAAAAAATTTGCTTCGACTTGAGAACGGAGCCTCAAACCAAAAAAAGAGGGGGGGAAATACCTTTCCTGCCCTTTTTTGACCTAAGTTCACCTTAGGTCTAAAAAAGAATTTAAAAAAAAAACAAATCACCCCCTAGCAGTAGATACAAATTAACCGGCTTTGTGACTTAAGAACAGCGTCTCGATTTAAGAACGAAAAACAGCAGGTACAGATTAAATGGTTTTCAATGCATTCCTATGGGAAATGGTGCTTCGACTTAAGAATGTTTCAATTTAAGAACGCAGTCCCAATATGGATTAAGTTCTTAAATCGAGGTACCACTGTAATTATGCAGGCTATACATGGCTCTCCCCCAGCAAGCTGGATACTCAGTTTACCAACCTTGGAAAGATGGAAGGCTGAGTCAACCTTGAACCAACTGAGTCTGTCAGGATTAAACTCAGGTCATGAACAGAGTCCTGACTGCAGTACTGAACTTTAACAACTGTGCCATGAGGCATCCTTCCCTTTTCAGAGGAAAACTATAGAGCCCTGATTTGCTATGATCCTATGCCCATAACAAAAGATCCCCATTCACCTTTTCAAATTTTTTTTGTTAAATTTCATGTATTTGGGTCAGTGCTCAATGATGTTTAACCAGATGTTTATTATAAGATCAGCCTCACACAAGCCGGTGTCCTCTTGATGTGAAAGACTTTAATGAGTCTCTCACTCATCACCAACCAGGACAGATGGGCAGGTTGGGGATGCTGGGAGTTTAATCCTGCACATCTGGAAATAAAATGTTCAAAAGTGAAAAACTGAGCCAAGGAGCCTGCTGGTGGGAGAGGGGAAATAGGAGGAGGCAGATCAAGATCCAGTCCTTGTTTTTTGTCCTTTCAGAACCATGAATAATTCCCAGAAGATAAAAGTGCAGCTTGTCCTCTCTGCAGGAATGTCATGGCAGGGAAACCTGGAGCCTTTTGTATGTTGCTAGGTACAACTCCCATCAACTCAGACAGCATTGCTAATTAGCATGGGTTATGGGAGCGGTCCATGTCATGTTGTGGATAGAGAGAGACTAGGACTCTGTAGGACCTGGGTTCAAATCCCCCCTCAACCATGGAACCTCTCTGAGGGATAGAACTGGTAACCTTTCCTTAAACATCTCACTTACCTTGAAAGCTCCATTAGGGGTTGCTATTAAGTCAGTTCTGATTTGACAGTACACAATGGGTCACATTCCTGTCTACACTGGATTGTTTTTCTGAAATCACACTGAACTGTGACAGAATGCTAGGCACTGCCCTGTAAATAGATGTATTTCAGCCTGTTACATCTAGATTACTGTTAGGTACTGTACCACAGTAATGTGGGATTTGCCAGAGGCCTACCTGCAAGGAAGACATAATGTTGTTACAGGTTCTGGGTGTCACTGCTAATGGAAGAAAAAAATATATGATTTTAACAATCCATGGTATTATCTTTTACAGACATAATACTGCCTTCCGGCAGGTCTTCCACAGTGCCAGCTCAGGAAGTGGCCCTGGAAATTAAAAGGTTCCTTCCATGTTCCCTTCAGACTGAAGCCTTTCCCTGACAGGTGTCTTCCAGTTTTGGATTACAGCTCCCAGCATCCCCAGCGATAACTCAGGGGCAGTGAGAGTTGTAGCCCACCATAATATGCTGCCTCTCCAAATTTTGCAAGGGATCCTCAGCGTCATCGCTAACCAGTGTCTGTACTGACTGGATAAGGCTGAGGGTGATTGGAGTCCAACAACAAAACCCATAACCCTGCCCCTCCCCTTCAACCTTTCTTCCACAGTCTTGTGGTACAGTCTGAGGTTCTGTCTTTGTGTGTGAGGCTTTGAACTGGCAGACAACTTCCACCCGAGCTTGCTTGGCCTCTACGGAGGTAGGCTCAGAGCAGCCTCTTTTGAGCCCTTTCTGTTTGTAAATGGGGATGGTGGTATGCCTAGTTTTTAGAAACCACTTCTGATTTTAAAGACCTAGATTTCTGCTGAATCAAGGTTCCCCTCAAGTTTCATCAGGAACACACATTTTGCGCGATTATATGCAGAACTATATAATTTTCCTTGGTGATTCTTTTCAGGTTTTGTTTCTCACATGATCAGATCCTGAAGGTGATTTGTGCATTCTGTCTTTGAAAGAGAATAAAATCCGTGAATACGCAGAATAAACTCCATTTGTAGCCTATTACGCTGATTTTTGTAAATAGTTTTTAATGCTTTGAAGGAAGGAGCTGTGTTACTTTTGTTTTGTCAAAATGGAGAAAACCATCATATTTAGCAGAGAAAGGAAAAGGTAGCCAAGGAAAATTTCTGTACTCAGGCCCAAAATCACTCTCAAAGGGCATTGATCGAGCTGTGTAATACATAATTCAACTTACAACCTCTTGTTATAAAGCAACCAAGAAGAACTTGATGCTCCCAATTTTGTGTCACCTCCTTTTAAAGGCCTTCTCACATTCTGGATGTTCAACAAAGCTCTCAAGTTACTCTACTAGAAAAAGCTATTGTGAAGTAAAATAACCAACTGGTGTTAGTTTAAAAAAACATGTTCAAAGTCCATAAAACATTGACACCTAATCTTAATTTGTACCAAGCCATCAGCTTGACTACTCAATTTTTGGATGGGGGACGGGGGAAAGGAACATACACTCTTAATGAATTTAAAGATGTAAAGAACAGACATTCTTTCAGATTAGTGATCCCTTCAAAACAATTAATGGGAAAGTAGTCAGAGGCAAGATGAAGATATTTTAAGCCACCTCTTTAATTATTTCCCCAACTGAAAAGACCAGTGATTGAAAACCTATTGTGTTTTCACACTGGTGTAACGTGATTGGCACAAATCTTGGCAATTTATGGCACAACTCTGCACCTGAGCAAAAGCCTGGGTTACTTCTTAAGCTGTGGAAATTTGCTGCAATGATTTATGCTAACTCTGTTTATGTCAGTAAGTGCAACTAATAGGATTTTGTCCTGTGAAATATTCCTGCCTTCACATGTGCTGCTGGAAACCAAAATCATAGTACCTGGGGAGAGAAACCTGGGAGGAGTGTTGCCCTGTTTCTGAAACTCTCCTCAGGCATCTACTTTCTCTTCATCACCAGGTAAAGAGACATTTTGTCCTGTCCTCCCTCCGCCCGCACCACATGGCATTTAATTATTAAATGGTGATTTTGCTTTACCCGTGCTAGGGATTTTTACTCCTATTTATTATTATTATTAATTTTTTTGCATTTAAGCTGCCAAGAGAATACTAGTATTGAAACACAAATTTGACATATAAATCAGTGAAGAATCTGTAAATAAAAGACACAGAATAGACAAAAGCAATTTATTTGGGACCATTAAGTACCATATTTCTGCCAAAAGAGAGTTTGAGGTAAATACATTTGAACTAAAAAAAAAATTGCACTGAAATTTCAACATTTCCACACTCTTGGCAGGGCCGCCACTTAATCAGTTTAATTTATTTAAAGAGGGAAGGGGAAGAGTGGCCTGAATCCCATTTCCCTGAGACAGTTCCAGTCTCTAGGTGAACAAGGCCTGTGTGCTAACTCCCCCCCCCCCCCGCAAGCAGGCAATCTACTGGACTGCCCCGCCATTTCCTCTGCCTCTTCTGCAAGGAAGAACACTGAACATATTTTTTATTGATTCCACTGAGATTCACCCACACAACATGAGGAAGGCACAAACCCACTGCTCCCAAGGAGAGCACAGTATTCTTGCTGGTTTTAGTGGGAGTGAGGTGGTGCCTCACCTTTTCTGGCCAGCTTCTAAAGACACCCATGAGTTGCTATGGCACCAGCATGTACACACAGTGGGACTGCTGGTTACCAGCCCATCTAGGCTCTGTTCCTCTGGGGGGAAAAAACAAAAATCTGAGAACCGAAGCAGATCTTGGTGTTGGCTTCAAGAGAAAAAGAAAAGAACGCCTTGAAGTAGCTTCGGTTGCTTGGGTGAGGGCTAGGCGGGTGGCCTTCCTCTTAGAAATGTCCTGCTTCCTTCCTCATCACTTTTGTGAGCTGCCTTGGGTTTCCCCCCCAGGAGAGAAAAGCAGCCTAGAAATGAAACAAATAAACATCTTGCCAACACAAGGTAAGACTGTTCTTCCTTTCAGCAGCAAGAGGTGGCCTCTTTCCCAAAAGACCTGCTTCTGGTTTTTTTGAGGCTGCCAAACCCTCTCACACAGCACCTCCTGGTTTGGGGAACCTGCTCTGAACATCTTCGTCTCACGGCTTGTTCGTCTCCTGTGGGAAAGTAAGTCCCAGAAGATGAAGAGTCTTCAGGAAAAATGGCGGAGGAGGAGCAGTGAGCACAGGGTTGGAAGAAGAGGAGCCGGCGGCCGGGAGGAGGAGCTGGTGCAGGTGGAGATGAAGCGGCAAGCGATGGACATGCCGTTGCTGGACACAGAGCCGGTTCAGGAGAGATTCTTCCAAGATCTACCGAGAAGGGGACATGATGAGAGTGGAATGAATCACAACTGTACCCATTTGTAACAATGCAGTGTTTACAGTCCTGACCTGACTTTTGTTTAAAGTGAGAGTCATATTTTACTCCGTGCAACATAAAAGGAAAGAGTGCCAAGATAGGGACTTCAGGCCAAGGCTAGGCAGAGCAGGGACTTTTTAACTTGGAGAACTGGACATTTTGATGTCACTTGGGTCCAAAACAGATTCTATGAGATAAATCTCACAGGTCACAATCTCCTTTGGGTACTTAAAAACTTTTAAGACTGGCAAGCCCCACTCAGCTGTGTAAGAGCAGCATAAAGACCTGTTTTGTGCTTCTCTTTTTCCCCTTCCAGTAAATTTATACCAACTTGGTCAATGAGTTAGAATCAGAGGTCTCCAAAGTTTTCAGTGTGAGGGCCACATCCTATATTTTACACATTTTGGAGGGCTGAAGGAGGGAAGGGGACCCAAGAGATCCCCCACCCTCACTGTATTTTTCTCCCAGTTCCACAAAAAGATGTATACATTTTCATACCTATTCCTCCAATTGTATACCCTTTCTGCAAGTAATTATCCTTAATATAATTAAGGAAAATTAGGTAACTATAAAATCAGAGGATACTCATAGAATCATGGAGTTGGAAGGGACCGATAAGGCCACTGAGTCCAACCTCTGCTCAATGTAGGAATCCAAATCAAAGCAGATCTGATAGAGGGTTGGCCAATTTTCTGTTGAATGCCTCCAGTGTTCAAATATGTATCTTTATACATTTTCAGTAACATAGACACACTTTTCTCTAATATGGGGGAGAACATCACACATCTTGTGGATCTCATGCATTCCTAATGCCACTTTTTTTGTGCACACCTCCAAAATCCTTCTAATCTTTTTGCACTAATTTTTTTTAAGTCATTGAAAACTGGCAGCACATCTTCAGGAATGTTGCCATGGCTTTACAGTACTAGCATTAGTATTATTTTATCCTATTTATTATTATTTATTTAACAGTTTTGCTTTTACTTAAAATTGCTGTTCCACATCTTCCTAATACCTCAATTGGCTACTGGATATTAATCAGTGTATTTGCTTCCTGGAACATGGCTTCCATGATCTGTACTGACTGGACTGTTTGTTCTTTCTTTCCTACATGTCTTGATGGTTGGAAATTGTTTGGACAGAAGAGAACCACAAAAATGCAGTGCTCTGAAGCCTTAACAGCACCTACCCACTGAGATACGTAAAAGGAAAGAACAGGCAGTTCAATCAACATGGAACTCATATTCCAGGAACTAAAAACACTGATTAATGACGTCTTTATCCAATTAAGGGATATAAGTAAGGCACACGAATGGCAATTTTAAGCAAAAAATTATAACAAAAACAGTAAGCAACAAATATGTAAATAAAGGAAAACAAAAAGGAAATCTAGCTCTGCAAAGCCAGGAAAACATCCCTAAAACTGCTGGCCAAAATGAAAACTGGTCCTCAACTGCCTGCAGATCTCCATCGCCTGACACACATATTCTACTGCACAGCTCAGGAAATTCTGGTTTGATAGCTTCATATTAAAATCTGAATGTCTTCTGCTCCATCTCTAACAGCTGCTTCGGCTCAAATGTGGAAAGATCTGCAATTTTTACAGCAGGTGGCTAGCAGGAGACATTTTGCTCCGTCCCTAGGTTTGCTCAAGATTGCTGTTGGTCTAAAAAGCAAATAGCTCTTACCTCCTGCTAAGAGTATCATCATTATAAGAACATGAGAAGAGCCCTGCTGGATCAGGCCAAGGGCCCATCTAGTCCAGCTTCCTGTATCTCACAGTGGCCCCACCAGAGGCCTCTGGAAGCCCACAGGATCACTACATCATCATGAATTTTAACAAGTTGCAAGGGGTTACAGAGATGCGAAACATCAGCTTTTTTAGGTGGCTACTCCCAAAATCCCACAACTATCATGCTGTAAGACGCCAGTCCCCAAAACAAACATTTCCTACGTGTAATGTGTCACTTAAGCAATCCTAATTCCCCTTCCCTGATAACCTGCTACATGGCTCTAAAGCAGTGGTTTCCAACCTGGGGTCCCCAGATGTTCTTGGACTAAAACTTCCAGAAGCCTTCACCGCTAGCCGTGCTGGTCAGGATTTCTGGAAGTTGTAGTCCAAGAACATCTGGGGACCCAAGACTGGGAACCACTGCTCTATAAAGGGAAGTCAGCCACCTTTGGTCCCTCAGACTTTGAAGATCAGAATTCTCCAAATAGGTCACCATGGCCTCATCATTGTCTCAGGGTTCCGCAGTTGAAGCCAAAAGCTCCCGGAAGGCCAAAAGTTACATAGCCTTGCTCTGTATGTCTAATACCAAGAAGGACCAGCTTCACCTCCTCTATCCAGTACCTGTGTCCGTGGCAGGGTGCTCTCAGCTGGCAGAAGAAAAGGCTGCCCCAACACAGTCCCCACACGGGCAGAATATACATGGTCCCCTAGAACAGGGCTGAAGATCAGGGTCAGGTGCACCAGGAGCTGACTGGAAAAAACTGGCAGAGAAAGAGAGAAACAGGGAATGAGGAAGGGGAACCCAAGGGAGAACATTTCTACAGAGGGCCCCAGGCAAAAAACATGCACGGCGTGGCCCTGAATTAAGACTCTGAAGCAGGACTGATAGAAAACCTATCCACTTCCTCCAAATAAAAGGAACTACGGCAGCTTGATTCTGCACCCGGGAAAGCCAGATTTTGTACTCTGGATTTAGTAAACAAGAGGACACAGTTTGGGTTGCATTACTCCCTCCACTTGTTGGAGATTAAGACTGCAGCTAAGAGAAGGAGAGATAAACTACCCAGAGAAGGCATGTGCCCCCCAATGAAAGGAAGATCTGGACCAGTGGTTCTTAACGTGGGCGATAATGCCCCCCAGGGGGCGATTTCATTTTTCAGGGGGGCAGTAGAATGCAAAGGGGCGGCGTGGGGGCGCTGGAGCAGAAGGGGGCGGTAGGGGGGCACTGGAGCAAGCCAAACCTGTGAAGATGGCTGCAGCCTTTTTACAGTGTGCATGAATATATATTTTCCTCCAATTTTAATTTAGTTTCAGAATTTTAGTCTTGAAATTTTTTTAGTTCCTGCATTTGTTTTTATGCCCTTTTTATATTTCTTTTTGCGTCTTAAAATTCACTTGCAACTAAATCATTAAATGTTACTTTTTGGAGGCATTTCATTTTCTTGGAATTTAATTTTGTTTTCAGGGGTCATTGGATTTAAGTGTCTTAAATAAATAAATAAATAAATAAATAAATAAATAAATAAATAAATAAATAAATAAATAAATAAATAAATAAATAAATAAATAAATAAATAAACAAACAAACAAACAAACAAATAAATAAATAAATAAATAAGATATCACCGCGGGGAGGGGGGCGATGATAACTTCCTCAATGGCTCAAGGGGGCGTTTCTTTCAAAAAGGTTAAGAACCACTGATCTGGACAGCTCTCCTACGGATCCTCAGAGGTCATGCCCGTGTGCTTTGCATCCCTAAAGGGGTGGTGCAGACTCAAAAGATCTTCTAGACTGGGTGGGTTCAAAATGGGCAGAAACCTTTTGTGCCCACAGAACTGCCCCCAGGATGGCTGAAATAAGCTGGCAGAGGACGAAAAGGAGCAGGGAAGTTAGCTGACTTATCCAGATCCAAACGCCTCTTGGACCAAACTCACAGTCACTATGCTAGCCTAACAGGCCAGGATAAGAATAGTCTTCATTAATTCCCCAAATCCCAAGGCAGGGAGGAATATACCGTGTTTCCCCAAAAATAAGGCAATGTCTTATATTAATTTTTGCTCCAAAAATGCATTAGCGCTTATTTTCAGGGGATGTTTTTTTTTCATGTACAACCATCTACATTTATTCAAATATCACCCGACCAGATAGGAGGATATAAATAAAATAAAATAAAATAAAATAAAATAAAATAAAATAAAATAAATAAATAAATAATTCTGGTTGCTGCACAAGGGTGGAGAGCAGGGTTTCAGTTAACTGGGGCTTATTTTTGGGGTAGGGCTTATATTACGAGCATCCCAAAAAATCATACTAGGGCTTATCTTCAGGTTAGGTCTTATTTTTGGGGAAACAGGGTAGATTCAGTAGAGCTTCAAGCTGGCTTAGTGCCAGGTGAGCTAGCCCTCAACCACCGTAGCAAGTGAGGCTTTTGTCTTTAAGCTTTCTGCAGCAGACAGAGCCACGAGCACTGCAGCACCTTACAAACCAATATTAATTATAGTCTGACTCGACTACAAAGCATGAATGCTCGTGTATTGAGTCTTTCAGATGTCATGGCATTCTTCGCTTCTCTCCACCCTTTATTGCTGTCTACTTTATCACCTCCGGCAGCCATCCGTTTCTCCACTTGTTTCACTTCCCCCCAAGGCCCTTCCCCGTCAATCCCAGGCAGTTCCTACTCCATCTGGCCTCTGCAACACATACCCGTCATTGGCTGCAGCTGCAGCAACGCACAGCCTTCTCGGGAGTCCAGCACCTTATATCGGGTCAGTGTGTTCTTCACCTCTTTCCTTTTGATGCTTCGATGGGAAGGAGAAGCCACTGGCACCACCTGCACATCACACAGAGACCACGAGTTATTGTACTTCCTAACAAGCAAGCCCAGGTCCTCCCTACCCCCGGTTCGAGCCGCTAGACCCCAGTTGGGGGGCCAGGTCAGACAAGTTAGGACTCTTGGAATACCACAGAAGTACTCAACTTCTCCCTACACGGGAAAAGCAGCAAAAGTGCCAGAGCAGCTTTCTCCATCCCTTGCTGGGATGCTGCACCACCTCTTCCATCATCCCCAACCACCCGCTATGTTCTCTGCGGCAGGCAGAAGTTGAAATCTGTAATAACTTGGAGCAGACTTCGTACGGCTGATGCGGGGAAAGTGTGTTTTCCAGGATGCTGGACCACAAATATCACAGTCCTTGACTTTTGGCTATGCAGGCAAGGGCTAAACAGTCCCTAGAAGGCTACAGGCTCTCCCTCCCTGGAGGCAACCTCCAGAGATCCCAGGGGCAGCACGTGCCTGTCCTAGACCCTAGAGAGCTAAACCTTTGTGCCCTCTAGCGACCAAACAGAAAAACTGGAGAAGTGGGGCGGGGGGGGGTGTCCCAGGTTCTGTCGAAAAACATGGCCAAATTGGCCTTTAGATTAGAAGATAAGAGGGATCTCCTAAGCCAAAACTTCTAGAGTGGTGGTGGGCGAGTCTCCAGGTTGCCGGGGAGATGCCTCTGGATGTCAGCCGGGGCCCTGTTGCCCAACCCAGGCTTTACAACCACCACCCAGAAGCCCCTTCCCTTCCGTGTTAGCTCTGCTCTCACCAAGTTAAAACCTTCAACCTGCATCATCTTGAGGAATGTACAAATGTTGCCCTCCAAGGCCGCAGGAATCCGGGTACAAATGGCACTGGAGAGAGAGAGAGAGAGGGTTGGTTCACTATCAGATTATTGACACGGGATCGTCTTGAATACAGCCCTTTCCTTTTTTACTTAAGGGAATTCAATACAGGATTCATGGGGACCTACTCAGCTGGGAAGACGTCAGAGCTGCCTATTCCTCCCATCCTTGAGGAAAGGTACTTTTTTTGGCCACATCAAAATGAATGAGAATTGCCACAGTCCAAGGTGCCTCCAAGAATGGCAGTTCTCCTTTAAAACAGATACAAAGACACCCCCTCCACCCCCTAGGATTTTAAGTTTTTAATATTCCTGCTCTAAGGGCTTTACAAAACAGGAAGCATATTTCCAGATTCTTCAGTTGGGGGGGTCAGGAGGGGGAAGCACAGCTATTGTAGACCAGAAAAATTAGCCTCTAGAGGTTTTTCCACTCCAGATTCCACAACCACCACCCGCGGAAGAAACAAGACAATGTGAAAAACTCTGAACTCACTAGTAGGTAGCAGTAGGTTGTTTTGCACTCCGAGACTGAATGTAGAAATTGTGAGCGTCACGAATTGTACTCTGACAACTTGAAAGCAGAACAAGTCCAGAACTTTCTCTGTAAGAAGTTTTTTTTTAAAAAAAATCTTTTATATCAACTTCATCATTTATGTGAAACATACCTATCACATCTCATTCTACGGACAAACCATGGAAAGAGATTTGCCCAGAACCATTCACGGTAAGCTCATTCTCCCTCTGCTTACCCAGTTTTCTCTTTCTCTCTCTCTGTCTCTCAATCATGTGATTTTTCAGGATGCTCGTAATATAAGCCCTACCCCCAAAAATAAGCCCTAGTTAAGCGAAACGCCGGCCTCCAACCTTGTGCAGCAACCAGAAGATGACATGACTGTATTTGAATAAATGTAGATTGTTCTACATGGAAAAAAAATAAAACATCCCCTGAAAATAAGCCCTACTGCGTTTTTTGGAGCAAAAATTAATATAAGACCCTGTTTTATTTTCGGGGAAACACGGTAAGTTTAAGCTTGATTTGACCTTGTACCCACTTTGTCTTCCTGGTCATCCACAGTATCCACAAAGTTCTCTCACAACACAACATTTCAGACAAGTCTATCTTTTTTTTTTTCCCCGTCAGTTGTTTTTGCTGCCCAGGTTTCACATCTTTAATCAGGAATACCACAGTATGAATGATTTTATGTTTTTGGCTTCGCTCCTTACTCTTAAGGTCTTTTCTAGTTCCTTCATGGCTGCCCTTCAAAGTCACAGCCCTGCTCTGACTTCTTGGCAGCAGTCTGTATTTTGGCTGATGTTTTGAGGCAAGATATAGAAAATATGTGACAATTTTGATTTCTTCATTGACAACATTAAAGTCACACAATTCTTCTGCGGTCATTATCTTTGCCTTCTTAATGTTTTGTAATTCTATTTTTGCAATTTATTTTTTTATCCTTCATAAAGTAGCATTTCACGTTGTTGCTATTTTCTGGCACATGCATTTCACAGTGTTGCTATTTTCTGCCAGTGATGTGCCACCTGCATGCCTCAAATTACTGATGTTCCTGTTACCAATTTGATCTCATCCTTCATTTGAATTTATTACAAATTTCTGTTCTGCATACATATTGAATAGGGCTGCAAATTACACCTTTGTTTCACACCTTTGGAAAGCATTCTGTTTCTTCATACAGTGGTGCCCCGCTTGACGTTAGATGACGAAATCACTTTACGATGTTTCTATGGCTTTTTTTGCTTTACGTCAATTCAGTCCCTGCTTCAGGAATGTTTTTTTGCTGGACGACGATAAAAAACAGCTTATTAGCGGTTCTCAAAATGGCCCCCCGCTGTTTTCCGGACCTATTTTCGCAACACAGTGATCGTAAAATGGCTGCCCATGGCTGGAGGATCTTCGCTGGACGATCAGGTATTTTCCCCCATTGGAACGCATTAACCGGTTTTCAATGCATTCCAATGGTTTTTTTTCCGCTTGACAACAATTTCACTTAACAGCGATTTTCCTGGAATGGATGATTGTTTTCAAGCGGGGCACCACTGTATTCTGCCCTCACAGTAGTCTCATCTAGAGTAAGTGGGCCCTCTACTTACGCCCTAGTTACGAACGTTTCAAGTTACGAACCCAATCTCATAGAAAACAACACGCCCTACTTATGAACATGTGCCCGAGTTACAAACCCAATTCATAGAAACAGTGGGCCCTACTTAGGAACCTGTGGTTCAAGTTATGAACAACAAAAAGCTGGTGAGGGAGGCGGGGAAAGAGCGAAACTTGAACTTTCAGTTAACCGTTGGCCAGCAAAGAGGGTGGTTGTCTGCTTCCTTTCTCTTCCCAGCATTTACAGAGTGGATAGAGAGACAGTCTTCAGACTGCCTGGTACTGGTACAGTGCCGTACAGACAGTACATTACAGTACAGTATTCTATTTTTTTTTTTTGGCTTTTTAAAAAAAAGTTTGGATTTTTTATTTTTTACATTATTTTTTTAAGCAGAGACACTGCCTGTTCTGGGTGAGTATACTACAGTATGTTTTTACTTTACTGTAGAGGTTTTTTTGCAGCTCATTGGTGGGGGGGTAGGGCTAGGTGGGGGGGTCTGAGCTCTGATGGGTCTCGCTGGGTAGATTTTACAGTTTTAAATGGCTGCATGCTTGCTGGAAACATTCCTTGTTCTGTGTGTGTGTGTGTGTTCTGAATCTGTCTGGATAAAATGTGCACACAAAGGGCATTTTTGCAATGGAGCCATGGGTCTTCCTGGGCAGATTTTACAGTTTTAAAATGGCTGCATGCTTGCTGGAAGCTTTCCTCGCTGTGTGTGTCTCTGGGTGTGCGTGTGCGTGTGTTCTGAATCTGTCTGGTTAAAATGTGGATGCATGTCTCTCTTTGTGCTGAGGAATTCTGTTGGGAAGAAAGTTTGCTTGCAAGCAGGGTAAACATGGAGTTCAGAGCCATGTCTCGCTTTGTGCTGATGAATTCTGTTGGGAAGAAAGCTTGCTTGCAAGCAGGGTAAAAATGGAGTTCAGAGCCATGTCTCTCTTTGTGCTGAGGAGTGTTTTTCAAGGTGTTCTGTTGTCTGAAAAGTGCTTGTTCTCTCTCTCATTTGCTGTCCCTTTTCCCCCAGAAAGGTGCTTGTCTTGGCTGAAAATTTACTTTTTCAGGTGTTCTGTTGAAAAGGTGTCTGTTCCCTCCTTCCCTCCCTCTTTTCTTTCCTTTTTTAAAACCTAAGTCATCTTAGGTTAAAAGGAAAAAAAGAAAAAAATTCTGCCCCTAGGATTAACCGACTTTGCATTAGTTCCTATGAGAACTAATGATTTGAGTTACAAACCGCTGCTTGACTTAAGAACCAGAAACAGCCGCAACGGATTAAATGGTTTTCAATGCATTCCTATGGGAAATGCTGATTCGACTTACAAACTTTTCGACTTACAAACTTCCTTCCGGAACAGATTAAGTTCGTAAGTAGAGGGCCCACTGTTATGCATCAGGACAATTAAATGCTGTCATCTATCCATCATTTTTAAAAGAACAGTCCACAGCTTTTCATGATCCATAAATCTATAATGCACAAATTCATTTTTCTCTAACATATTTTGCTGTGTTCTAGTAATATAATAATCCCATGCCATCAAGTCGATTCTGACTCATGGCAAGCTTTTCCATGTTTTTCTACATAGAGAATACTCAGAAGTGGTTTACCATTCCCTTCTTCTGGGGGTGCCCTGGGACTGTGCAGCTTGCCCGAGGCCACCCAGGCTGGCTCTTCTCCCAGGAAGAACAGTGAAGAATCAGACTCCCAACCTCTGGCTCTGCAGCCAGATACCTAACTCACTCAGCTATCCAGCCAGCTGTGTTCTATTAGTTAGTGCATATATGCAATATGCTATCTAGTCCTTCTTCCTTCCTTAAATCCAGTGTCCTATGCTTTCATTCCACATATGATAAAACCTTCGTTGTTGCAAAATCTTGAGATCAGTTTGCTTGCATGAAAAGGTAACATGATGGCTTCTGCAAACTTTGGCATATCCTGGGATCAGAACATTAAAACATTTCTAGGCTATGGACTATTATTTCATTTTCCTTATATGCCGGCATAATTTTGTTAAAATTTTGATAGCTTCTATGTCTGTAGCTGTGAATAATTCTTTTAATATCCCATCTGCTCCCAATAGTTTATTTTTTTCCAGTTGCTCTGGAGAGTAGCTTTCACATCACTTTCTAAAATGACATATCCTTTATCAGTAGTTTTCACCCAAACTTTGCCTCAGCTACTTACTTTCCAGCTGCTCTGATCACCTGGAGATCCCGTGGGAGGTCCAGCTTCTGGCTTAGATCTGGTAGAAGAGACAGCAAAGTCAGCTCTTCTGGTCTGCCTTTTGTTAGGATGAAAAAACAAAACAAAACTCATCAATGTCATCAGAGCCTAACTAGGGACCTAGTATTTATTTCTCTATTGCCCCCAACCTGATATGTCTCCAGCAACTAAAATATATTTGCAGTATATTACAGTCCTCACTGATCTTTGCAACACATTTGTTTCCTTTTTTAAAAAAACGTTAATAACAATAACAAGACTTACTTTCCAGATGCCTCCCACGTCAATCTTTGGTGCTATATTCTAATTCAACCATTCTCAACAGGGGCCCTCTAGGGGGTCCTGGCACATTTGAAGGGGGCCACAGACTAGAAACAATTCTTCACACGCCACCTTATAAGGTTCATTATGAGACGCATACAATCCTCATTCAGCCTCTTTTTCTTTCCTATTGTGTTTATAGCCATGGCCAAAAAAAGATTGAGAATGACTGTTCTAATCTAATGCAGATGAGAGGTGAAGGTACATGTGAATGTATTAGATTATACATTTCTAATGAAAGGTCTGTACTATTTTGTTGTAATAATGATTCAAGAAAAAAGAAAAAAACCCTTATAAAAACTGAAAGTACTGGGCATATTTAGCCTTAAGAAGAGTGAGGGGAGATATGACAGCAGTTTTCAAATACCTGAAAGGTAGTCATACAGAGGAGGGGCAGGATCTGTTCTCGATCATCCCAGAGGGTAGAGCACACAATAATGGACTCAAGCTACAAGAAGCCAGATTTAGACTGAATATCAGGAAAACTTCTTAACTGTGAGAACAGTATGACAATGGAACTTCCTCGGGAAATAGTGAGTGCTCCAATGTTAGAAGCATCCAAGAGAAAATGGGACAACCATCTATCAGATCTGCTTTTATATGGATTCCTGAACAGACAGTGGGTTGGGCCCGATAGCCTTATAAGACCCTTACAGCTCAGTCATTCTATGATTCTCAATCCTTCCAGTCATTTCGCAATGATGGGAGTTCAGTGCAACAAATCTGCAGAGTCTTGGACTGGAAAAAGAAATCTGCACTACTCATTGTTCATGAGAGACCCTTGCCCTCTCTAACAAGCGTCTTGTTTCTTCCGTCATCCTTACCACTATTTTTACTTTGGGAGCACATCTGTCTTTGCAACAGAACTTCCTGTTCTATAATGTCTTCTAGTATATCTTCCTTGTCATACTTCCCTAAGTAAAGTGTAAAGCAGAGATATACCTGCATACCTGCCACGGGCAAACCAGGTGGTTTATTGATGGCCACAAATGAATCTGAAATACAAACAACCAGCAACATCAGGAACAATAGTCAAGCCAAGCCTTTGTTTGTTGGGGGGGGGAACTCACATTGATAGTTTCTGCTGCAATTCAGAACACAGGAAAGCTCTGAATGGGATTCCCAATACTTCAGCAAAGAAGCTTCTGTCCTAAAGCACACCTGTCTGTTCTCCAACTCTGTGTTGCCGATTTTCAGTCTCTTTCCCCTCATATCCTTTCGACAGTCGATAGCCAAAATCCTGCTGCTGAGTTTAGTAGCTTTCCTTTAACGGGGTATTAAAATGGATTATTGTGCCTTTACTGCTTTGAACATGTTTTGGTGTTGCTTTTGTCTACCATTTCTTTAGCATGGTATCCATTTTATCCTTTTTAGTATTTGCATACTCACTGTTGTCAGGATTAAATACTGTCTTTTAATTATGTAAGCCACCCTGGGTCCTTCTGAGGAGAAAAGTGTAAGCCAAACAAACAGTTGCAACTACAGTAGGGTCAACTGAATCAATGGAACTTACTGAGGAGCTGACTCATCAAATTCCCATTGATTCAATGGGCCTACACTAGTTGCAACTTACAATACTAAACAACAGGATTTCAGCTACTGTTCTAAACATTTAGGAGAGAGAAGGGAGCACATAGTTGTACAATTGTGTTTGTTCTGAGGGAGAGAGAGAGAGAAAGAGAGAATGGTCACTCGTTTATCATAATGTGTGTATTCCAGAATACACACTCCAAATAGAAGACAAATATGGCACAGAATTCAAACTGCAATAAACCATAATTATTTCAGCAATTAAATAAAATGGATTTAACAGAACAAACATAACAGAACAAACTGCTGAAACCTAATTTCTAGTGGGTGGGGAGTGTTTGGGGATTTTGTGTGTGTGTGCATGTGGGTCTGGTCTCTAGGTGTCTGTGTGAATTTTGTTGTATGGGTATACTATGTATATACTTAATATGACAATAAAATTTATTTGATTTGATAATGTTCAGCTGGTCTAGCAATTTGACAGTACAGGTAAATTATATTCTGCAAACAATTCTAAAGCTATAGAATGAATCTCAGTGCAAAGTTTGGAATCTCTTGACACATAAAGCATGGGGGGGTATGCATACTGCCAACTCGTTTTAAATCAGGTTTTCCCCACATCTGTTTACAGCAGGTCTGTGACCCACGAAGCAGAATCAGTTTACCAGGCATGTACCATGATTCTCATAGCTCCATCTATACGGAGTTTACAAGGGGGCACAAAATCAGAAACTGTCTCCCACTGCTAACCCTTAACAATGGCATTCAGGGTGGCATACAGTTTCTAAATCTGAGATTCCACAGAGCAATCGTCATGCTTGCTAACAAAGATGCTTTGTCACCTCTTATATAGAAGGATGCGCTGCTGGACCTTACTTCAGTGTTGGTACTGTGACAATACCCCCTATCATGCCTGGAAAAAGGGCAGGAAAGGTCAAGCACAAACATTTTTTTCTTCTTACAGAGGGGTTGACATTTTACTGCTGCCACTAGTCCACCGCAGCACCTGCTATCCAAGGCAGCTGTATTCTTATGGCTAATTCACGTACAGAATTGTACAAGAGGATTCTATACACTGATTAACATAATCTTCCATGGAAGCCATCTAAGCTGACAGCCGTTAGAGGCAATAGGGCCAATGATCAAGAATGACAAGAGTTGGTGGGCATCAACAGCTGGGTCCCTCCACCCCTTGCCTTTAACAATATGGGAAATAACCAAAGTGTACACACCGTCTCTGTGAATGACAGATGTTTCCAGCAGCTTCAGCAGTTCCTCGCGGCTCCGTGGTTTTCCAGGCTCCAAGATGCTGACTCTGCTGAAATCCTCTGTCACTGGTTTTCCCAAGCCTTTTCCCTTTAAGACCATCTGGTACCTGGAAGAAAAGGGGAAAAAAACTGTAAAAAGTGTCCCCACTGCATACCGCACTAGCCAGCCAGGTTTAAGTTTCCTTCTTTCCATTTGACATCTTGACATCACCAGTTTTTACTATTCCACGCACTGCCGCCTGGATTGCCTCCCTTCTTGCAACAATTATTGGAAATGTATGTCGAAATGAACATCCAGTCTCTACCAGTGAGTGACCCTGGGCTGCTAACAACAGTCCTGAATGACAGAATTGAGCTATCCCCCACTAAAGGTTTCATAGTGTGCAAGAGATGAAGAAAACAGGTGCCATACACAAGGAGGAAGTTGGAATTTTAAATATCTCTTTAGAGAACTTGTGCTTCTGACCACGGACAAGGATCACCAGAAGGTGTAACTCCTGATGAATTCAACAGCAGACATAAAGAAAGTGTTCTTGTTTGCCTGTCTCCATGCCTCTCATAGGATACTTTGTGATACATAGCCAAAACTCTGGGGTACTGCATGTACTCTCCCTGCCACCTCCGCATGGGAGTCAACAGAACTTAAATGTAAACTTGGAGTGGGCTGCTAGGCACTTACAAAGATTTGCTACTTTCCTCAAATTTCAAATAACTAAATAACTACAACCAACCTTTCTTCTGCCTAAGCAACTCCACCAATTTCCTGGCCTATCTTCCACTTTGTTAACAAACATATTTGAGCTATACTCATCCCATCCCATCTGGAAGGACAGATCCTGAAGCTGAAGCTCCAATTCTTTGGCCATCTCATGAGAAGAGAAGACTCCCTGGAAAAGACCCTGATGTTGGGAAAGTGTGAAGGCAAGAGGAGAAGGGGACGACGGAGGATGAGGTGGTTGGACAGTGTCATTGAAGCGACCAACATGAATTTGACACAACTCGGGGAGGCAGTGGAAAATAGGAGGGCCTGGCGTGCTCTGGTCCATAGGGTCACGAAGAGTCAGACACCCATCTTAGGATTCGTACTTCTTAACGTTAGATCATCCATGAAATAAAGAAACATTCCAGATACTTTGAGGTTTTTATGTTTACTTTTCATAATTAAGTACAGTACCATAAACAGGCTCCAGGGCTAAATCCTAGGGAGCTCAAATTAATCTGTACATATCTTTCTGTGTCGTTAAATACTAAGGTATTTAAACTGTCCATGTGGCGTTGTAGCGAGGAGAAGAAACACGACACACACACACATCTTGTAACTTCTCCAGAAAGCGCACACTGCCCTTTTCCTGGGCTCATTCTGAGGCTTCCCCTGTATCTCTAAAAAAAAAAAAAATACATTTAACAAGAGATGCTTCTCTTCCCCCCCCCCCCCCCCAAATACAGTACTGCCGTGCCGGGCAGAACTCCACCGGCTGGATTTCTGCCTGCTTGTCATACACCATGACGACAGAAGCCCTGCCATGAGAAACAGATAATTCTAAGCAGGAATGGCGACTCGCTCCTCGACCCAGGTTTTACACCCAGCCCGCTTCCTCACGAGCCTCCTACCAGGCAAGCGTGCTAAGAGGCGCCCGCAGCCTTCCACGGACCAGGGGCCAAGGACCGGAGCGGAACATCACGAGCGACCGGGATAAAAGCAGAGAGTTCCACTCGAACGCTCGCGCGCAGAAAGACGGAGCCGCCATTTGGAAGCTGGAGGGGGGTCTGCTGGGAGATGTAGTTCTGCACGAACAAAACAGGCCCGCCTTTCACTCGTTGGTTCGTTTCCCGTTAGAGAGGGATTGTGAAGCGCCACCTAGAGGGGAGAACTCGCTGGGGGAAGCGCAGACGAAGTATTTGCCGCGCATGCGTACCTGGCGTCATCCTGTGGTGACGTCGGCTGGCGTGGTGCCCCCCCCCCCGCTTGAGAGATGGCTTCCCGCGCGGGACCTCGAGCCACGGGAACCGACGGCAGCGACTTCCGGCACCGGGAGCGCGTGGCCGAGCATTTCCAAATGAGGTGAGGAGGGGGGGGCGTGCACGCCATTGGAAAACCAGAGCCGCTCCAGGTTCTGCAACGTGCACGCCGTCGCCGGTCCCCCTTCCGTGGCATCGAGCTGCAAAGGCCCCTCCTTTAGTCATGTCCTCCCTTCGTGGGTTGTCCCTGGTTGCTGCTTCTGGAACTGGGCTGAATGCATTTGTCCCCAGCCTGGGCAGAGGAGGATTAGGAACTCCATAGGCATCCTTCAGTCTCGAGAGACTATGGTAACATGCTCTGAATCGAGGCGTGTCCTCTCCAGAGCATGAAGCCTGGGTAAAGTAATATGGAGGATAGGCTGTTACCCAAGCAGCAGATCCCTCCTCTCCACGTCGCTGAAATGGCCCAATGGAAAGGCAAGAGCCAATACAACTGGTTCCAGCAACGTCGCAGGAGTTGAACTATGCTGCCCTTTTCCATATATTCATTGATGACCTTTTCAGTTTTTGATTTGGCAGCCCTAGGAGCAGGCTTCTCAATGTTTTTTAAATTGATAAGTGTTTTAATATCGTCGTGCAGAGTATCTGGCTAATCGCTGTTTTAGTACAGGGCTGGGGAAACGAGTGGCCTTCCGCTCTCATGATCCCTCACTATTGGTTGTACTGACTAGTGCTGATGGCTGTTGCAGAGCCAGGGCCGCAGGTTTCCCTGCCTTGTTTTGGCAAGTCAAATGGAAGCAGAAGATACAGTAGGTGGAAGAAAGTGAGCAGCCTGCTAAGCTGGTTGCCAACTTCTTGGTGCCATGAAGGCCTATCTTTGTATGTTGTGACTCTGTAGGCAGAAATTGGCTTGCTTTATCAATCACTATATAGGCCTCCATGGAAACCTTTTCAGGTCTAGTGGATTAAAATGCTAAATTATTATTAATCAGTTATTTAACAGCTGATGAACAGATGGATGGGAGCTACCTGCAGAATAGGAGAATCCTTGTCTGTGGAATTTCTCCTGTTATGCAGCTGATTAAAGTGGCAAGGAAAAAAAAGTTGGTGACTTGATTTCCGTTACCATTCTTTAGACTCTTAAAAGATCTGTGCATCTTAGAAATATAAATGTGTTAAGTGCACATTAAGCATGTTGGACAAAAAGAAAAGAAAAATGAAAAAATAAAGACAAAAATGTGGCACCTTAAAGACAAAGTGCTATACAGTATTTTAATGTGAGCCTAAGTGGAAAAGTCCACTTTTTCAGACATGCAAGTGTAAGAATAAATTAACACTGTATCAGTGTGGGGTTAAATACTGTATGACCCTGTTTGCTACATAAGTGTATATATGTTAATATGGAAAGACTAGAATGTGATATTGACATAAAGAAGCTTTCTGACCAATCAGAATGTGTCTGGCGCCAGCCAGATAGATAAACATAAAGCATGAGCCAGCAGTCTTTGATAAGGGTGACAGGATTTCATAGGGCCAGATATGGCAAATACGTTATATAGTAGGGTACGGTCTGACAGGTATATGTTAGACATGTTATAGGATGCGAGATTTAGTTGTTAGAGTAAATACTGTATGTCTGTCAAGTTTTAAAAATCATATACAGTGGTCCTGAGTTGGCTAGATAGGCGGGATATAAATAAAATAAATAATAAATAATAATAAAGTCAAGTACAAGTTTATTTATTTATTTTATTAGATTTATACCCCACCCATCTAGACTGGGTCTACTCTGGGTGGCTATGTAACAAGTAACAAAACACTGGTAGTTTATTATATTCTACATGGCTATGGTCACAAAGAGTTGGACACGACTAAATGACTAAACAATAACAACATGTGTTTTAAACAGTAAAAGTTATTTAATGTTTGTAACAAAGACCAAGTGATCTTTTTTTTTACTTTCTACTACTGGCACAAACACACACAAGGGAGAACATCGTTTTACTCTGCAAGTGTTTTTTTCCCTAATGATAATGCTCAAAACTGCTGTGCACAAACTCTGTCAGTTATATTTTATATTATTTTAAAACCAGACTGATGGAAGATTATGATAGTCCAAGTTAACACTTTGCAGTTAGAGTTAGCATTAGCTCTTGCTTAACCTTCCTTTCTTTATCTCTTTCTCTCTGGTTTCTGCAGCGTGTCTCTCAAGTCTGAGATCAAGAAACTGATCTACATGCAGGTGTCACTGTGGCTGCTGGTGGTGGCTCAGATGTGCGTAGCTCACTTCAAACTCCTGCCCCATGACCAGGTGGCCATGCCTTACCAATGGGAATACCCATACTTGCTTAGTATCGTCCCTTCGCTCTTTGGACTCCTCTCCTTCCCCCGAAACAACATTAGCTACTTGGTGATCTCCATGATCAGCACTGGCCTCTTCTCGATAGCGCCGCTCATCTATGGCAGCATGGAGATGTTTCCAATGGCACAGCAGCTCTACCGCCATGGAAAGGCCTACCGTTTCATCTTTGGCTTCTCCGCTGTGTCCGTCATGTACCTGCTCATTGTGATCGCTGTGCAGGTTCATGGCTGGCAGCTTTATTACAGTAAGAAGCTCCTGGACTCCTGGTTCACCAGCACCCAAGAGAAAAAGAAGAAATGAGACAAGTGGGGAGGGAGTTGCATGTAGGAGGCACTGTCTTGGGGCTGGGGGTGGGGTGGGGGGCGGGTGTCCTGCTCAAGTAGAGGGAGATGATGTTGCAGATGTTGCAGCCATTCTGCCTCCCTACTGAGTCAAGCAAATTAAAACATCACAGGGGCTGCATGGGAGCTAAGCAAAAGTTGTGTCCTGCATAGGTGTCTTCCATCCCACCCACCAAAGACTAACAACTGCAAACTTGGACAACTTCGGGACCGGTTTAGGGGAATCCTCTGACCAAAGAAAAGGTCGCTGTTACCTTTGTGGATAGAGGGGTGGGAAGAGGCTGTGGAGGCTCCGGATTCATTGAATGAACTTTGAACCAGGTCGAGACAACTTTGCACTGGGGGAGGGAATGACTCCTTAGGGTACTATCATGGCTCACTTGAAACCAGTTGGGAGGCAGAACAGATCACAGTGAAGCTGGGGATCCTTGGCATACAACCAGTTGAAAACTCCCAGCCCTGTTAACAGATGTGTGCTTGGTGCAGCCTTTATTTTCTCCAATAGCCAGAACTTGGACATTTTTCTTTTCTTTTTCTTTTTGGACAACACACCTCAGAGTCACCTAGCTAACATGACCGCTGAGGGATTCTGGGAGGTGTATTTTCCCCCCTCCCCCCAAAAAAACCAATTTCCTAGTTCAGGGGAAAGCTGTACTCTCTTAACACTGTTGGAAAGACCTTCCCGGCAGAGAAGAAAGCCGCCTTCTCCCTCCACGGTGGCCAAGCTCTCAAGCTTAATGGTTCCCCCTGCCCTGCCAAAGAAGGCCTGCTGTAGGCCAAGCATCAAATTTGGGTCCTGGGAATGATGCTGATTCTCCCAAGTCTGGCCTGCTTTTCTTGATCCTTTCTCCTTGGGATTCCATCCTTACTCTTGCCTTCTCTTTGGACCGCTTGGGTGCCCCAGAGACGGATGCTGCCACCCCATTCCTGGTTCATGGATTTCACCACCCCATCTTATGTGCTTGTGTACCAAATAAAAGAGCTAACTTGAAGAGCTAACTTGGCAGGTGGGTCTTTTCTGAGGCGAGAGTTGTGTCAGATTCCATGTAAGAATGTTGGATTGATGGGGAGTCTAAAAATCCCTGGGACTCTTGGGGGAGAGTCAGTTATATGGATCTCGTTGCGATAGAAATGCAGGAGTAGGTTTAATCTACCGTTAAGAATATCAAACAAACAAACAAAAAAACAAATCGTGATCTCTCAATGATAAACCATCTTCTTCCAGGCTGTACATCAAGTTCTTATTGGCAGTTGTTGTTGCAGTTTACTTATTTATTTATTTTGTAAATTTAAATACCATAGACTTATTGTGGGACACGACTCTAAGCAGCGTACAAAGAGGAAATAAAAACCCCAAACGCCCAACAAAGCAAATAAGATGAATATATGCATCAAATAAACCCCGAAACACTGTTGGACTCTGGAAAGCAAATATGCAAAATGACTTAAGGGAGGATGCCCTTAAATGCTTCCTGGAAAAATAAAAATCTAGCCTCCTCTTAAAGGATGAGAGGGAGGAGACCTGGGGAACTTCCAGAATAAGAGTCACACTCATTCTTGTGGGTTTTGTTCTTTCTTCAGAGGCAGTACAGGGCCTTATAATGCCACATTGTAGGATGAGGTGGTGAGAAAGCAGATCAAAACCTATTGGTTGATCTCTGAATAGTCAGTAAAGGTTTCTAATTCCCACTTATCTATAGCAGGGTGAACAATTACAGTGGTGCCTCACTAGACGATAATCCGTTCCACTGAAATCGCTGTTTAGCGAAATCATCGTCTGCCGAAAAGCATTTCCCCATTGGAATGCATTGAAACCTGTAATGCGTTCCAATGGGGAAGAATCGTCGTCTAGCAAAGATTGGCCATAGGAAAGCCGCTTTGCGAACTGCCGCTCAGCTGTTTAAATAGCTGTCTTGTGAAGCTTAGGTCCTGAAAACACCTGTTTTGCGAGCACGGAGGGAGCTGTGAAAATCGTCTAGCAAAAATTGGTTTGCGAAGCAGGGACCAAACATTGTCCAGCGAAATTCCCCAATAGGAATAGCTGTTTTGCGAATCGCTATAGCGATCGCAAAAAGTCAATGTCTAGCAAAAAAACCTGTCATGCGGGGTAACTGTCTAGCGAGGCACCACTGTATGGCCCTCCAGATGTTTTAAGGCTGCAGCTCCCTTTTATACCATTCCGTTGCCTGCCCCAGCTAGGACTGATGGGATGTTGCAGCTCAAAAGGAAGTGGAAAGGCGATACAGCTGCAGTATTGTTACAAATAGGTGCCCTGACATTTCTTTTGGGACCTGGCTGTTTGCTCCTACCCTCTGCAGGGAAGGGGCAGAGGCTATGTGAAGTTTGGTCAGGATCCCTGCTCAGAGGAGCAACCCTTCTTTCAGTTGGCAGGGTCAGATGGGTGCCTTTGAGTATTTTTTTCCTCTGCTTGGGCTTTTTTAAAAAATAAAGTACCATAAATGTGCACAGAGCTTAAGTCCAAAGAAAATAATTCCCTGCAACCAAAGCACTTATATATTAACATTTGCCTGTGGGAAGTAAAGGGAGCAAAAATAACAAATGCATGGAGGAAGCAATAGCAATGACTAGAAGTCAAACATTCGTTTGCAGATTGCACTTTGGTTCATTGAGGGGATGAAGATGGCATTAAGACACAGGTCACATTTAAAAGGTCAGTTTTCAGGGGGAAAACCAGCAAGATGCTATGGGACACCCCCCCCCCTTAACTTTCATGGAACACAGTCCCTTTCTTCAAACACACAGAGAACAGCCTTAGAGGTTCAGATATCTATGAATTTACAGTGGTTTGGCGAAGAGCATATTCAAACGCACAATTATTAGCAGTGACAAATGCAGTATCACTAACATCTGAACCATGATAAGAATCTCTTATTCTGCTGGTATACTGGAAATTTTTGGTAAGGTAGTTTCTAGCCCTATTTTCCCCTCGAAATTCCCTTGTGTAAAGCAGCAAAAAGTCCCATTTTCAAAGGGGCAGGTCATGTCGCTCAGTTGCAATTAAAACTTCAAAATATCCTATGACACTTAAAATTAGCCATTCACAAAATGAATGCTAATAACCTACATGCTCTGGCTAAGTCAATTAATACACGTGGCTAAAAATCCTAGTGCGAAACCACACACATGAGAGTAATGGCACAGGAGTTTTGTCAGCTGTCAGTTGTGCAACCAGAGGATAGTTGGGTGGCCTGTTGGCAAAAACCCTCCCACCACTTTTATAGCTGCCCTTACTTAATTACTTAAATCAACCTTAAACTGCAACTCCCAGAAACCCCAGCCAGCACCAGCTAGTGGTAGAGGCTTCTGGGAGTTGCAGTTGAAGAATACCTGGATTACCCAAGGCTGAGAACCACTGTTCTGTGGTTTATTGTATATTGCCTTTCTGATGTTAGATTTTTCTGGCACCAATTCCCTCTGAAGGAGAAAGAGGAAAGGTACAGAAACTCTTCTGAAGGTGGCATTTACATGTCATAGAAGACAGAACTGGGTACTTAACGTTGTCCTTTAGATGTTCTTGGAATTTTTATCTGCTGTCAGTCAAATCTGGCATGGCTAACAGCTAAGGATTGTGGAAGCTGAACTCCAACAACATCTGGAAGGCCATGGATACCCTACACATGGGATCGAGGTTGTTGTTGGAGTGTGTCCGGATGGATGGATGGATGGATATTTAGAAATGCAGGATCTCAGGATTTCAAAGCCAGGCACAATCATGGAGTACACAGTACAAAATCACATTACAGATGGTAAGTGCACAAGAAAGGCTTGAATAAACAGGTAAAGTTACAGAGCTGGGGCATCTCCTACGGATGACTGTCTAGCCTCTGCTTGAAGGCTGTTAGCCAAAGTGGGGACACCCACCCATCTCAGTAGTCTTGTGCTGGTATGTCAAGTTTCTCACAAGGCGCAATAGAAACCAATCCTTCTATAAGTCCAGTTCCATAGAGAACAAAATGTTATCCTCGCAGGTGAAAAAACAGCAATCGATATTGATGGCTCTATCAGCCAACAACTGAAAGATCAAAAAAGAGAGCTAGCCATAGCTAATTAAGAGCAGATCTGCAATCTTATGCCAGCAGAGAAAGAAGAGGATGCAAGAAAGGACATTGTGTCAAGGATTACTAACTTGAGTGCCATCCCACTCACACAAATTCACAACTCGGGGTTACAGTCCATCTCCTGTCTGTCTGGAACATCTGTTTCATAAGTCAACCTGATGTGCGTGCACATAAATCTATATAAAAGCACACTAGAGCCCAGATGCATCTATATACACACCACCACCCTTCAAGCCCAATGTTTCTTGGGGTTTCAGGCTGAGCCCTGAAGATATAATTCATGGTGTTCTTCAACCTGGCTGGATGTTGGTGATGTCCCAGTGCATTGGGGTGGTGGTGGTGGTGGTGGTAACAGATTGGGGAAGGATGCTTGAGGAATTGAAACAAACAACATTTTAAAACAGTGTTTTCAAGAGACAGAAAACAAAACAAAGCAAAATACTGATAGACTTCAGAAAATAGGAATGGTCCTTGATACAGAAGAATGCTTGGCGTCTGTGATGTGGAAGCACAGATTGAAACCTGTGGTTATCTAGAACAAGTTTTGGCAATCCGCTGCTCTGCGGTTATGAGAGATGACAACAACTCTAATTTCCAGGCAGCCCTAAAATGTTGAGTTAGAGAAATGCTGGGAAAGTGCCATTAGTACAAGAGTATCATCAGCAAAACATAATTCCTGTTATGTTTTAGGAATTAAAAGTGTGTTTTTTTATGTGCGTGCATGAATGTGCCATCAAGTCAGATCTGACTTCTAGTGACCCTAATAGGGCTTTCAAGGTAAGTGACATATTTAAAGCAAAACAAAAATTTGTTTGTTTGTTTGTTTGTTTGTTTGTTTGTTTGTTTGTTTGTTTGTTTGGTTGGTTGGTTGGTTGGTTGGTTGGTTGGTTGGTTGGTTGGTTGGTTGGTTGGTTGGTTGGTTGGTTGGTTGGTTGGTTGATACCCCGCCCATCTGGCCTATAAGGCCACAAAAGAAAAATAAAAAATAAAGAAGGCAAAATGTGGCATCTTAAAATACTAACTGCTATATTATAATGTGAGCTTTCACAAGTCCACTTTTCAGACTTGCCCATGTAAGCTCACATTAAAGGTGCCACAATGTTTGTGTCATCTATATATTATATTTTTCTTTTGATATGCACACATAGATTAACAAAGCTACCTATTCTAAAACTGCTATATTTAAGGAATGGTTTTCCTAGTTCCACACCCACCTCCAGTGAGTTTCCGTGATCAAGTGGAGATTTGATCCTTCCATTATGCAACACTGACCATTTCAATGAAAGTGAGGGAGGTTAATTGCAAGCAAGTTAGGAATTTATTTAAAAAAATAGATTGGCTTGCACTGTTTTAGCAGAATCTACAATGAGAGAGTAGTATGATATGACTGCTATTTTCTTTTATGTTGTTTCTTACATCAAATAGTTTCCCCACCCACTCCTTTTCAAAAAGATAACTGTTCACCAGCTTCTCCCCACCCACTTTCTGGTTCTGTGATTATATCTGTTAATCAATGCTTACCCTTCTCAGTTCCTAATTGTCTACTATTCCTTTGATAGCTTTGCTTCTCATTTTTTTTCCATGCAGCAAATCATACCTCTTTATTTGGTGCTCTCTTTAACACACCGTGGAGTCTCCCTGTGTAGCCTTATCTTTGCCTTATCCTTTTTTTCTGCTGAGGCTTTGATATGTGGCCATGATTGGTAAATTAAAACAAAAAACACAAAACACAGCAGTGCTTACATTGAAGAGGGAAGGATGTTCTTTGTCCAACTGCTATTAAGTAGTTATAGGTAAAGGTAAAGGTTCCCCTTGGCAATTTTTGTCCAGTCGTGTTCAACTCTAGGGGGCATTGCTCATCCCTGTTTCCAAGCCATAGAGCCAGCGTTTGTCTGAAGACAATCTTCTGTGGTCCCATGGCCAGTGCGACTTAGACACAGAACGCTATTACCTTCCCACTGAGGTGGTCTCTATTTATCTACTCACATTTTTACATGCTTTCAAACTGGTAGGTTGGCGGGAGCTGGGACAAGCGACGGGAGCTCACTCCGTTGCATGGATTCGATCTTACAGCTGAAGATCTACAGACCTTACAGCACAGAGGCTTCTGCGGTTTAACCCACAGCGCCACCATGTCCCAACCCATTAAGTGGCTATAGGGACATACTATGGCTAAATCTGGTCAAAGTGAGGCTTAACTATTTCATTGAGGCTCTTCTATTCCCTCTTCTCCTCTGTAAGTCTTTGTACTTCTGCTGTACAACAATAAGGAAATTTACTAGAAAATTACAGTTGTGCAACACTCTCTACAGCACCAGCCCGCCAGGCCAGTAATCAGGTATGTTATGAGTTGTATTTCAATAACATTTGGAGGATCACAAATTCCTAAACCTGACATGAAGCAACAATCTCATAAATGTAAGACCCACTTGTTGCAGAACTAACTAGACAGCAATCTAATTCAATCACTCACTTTTTTTCCTTTTTCTTTTAAATATGTTATTGAATTAGTCACTCACTTTTTAGAAACATTACTTATTTATTTTAAATATTTATGCCCTCCTTTCTCCTCAAGAGGACTGAGGGTGGCTTAAAGTATTAAAACAAATAATATAAAAAACTGTATTCTCGGAGGCTTTCACAGCTGGGATCGGGTGGTTGTTGTGGGTTTTTCGGGCTTTTTGGCCGTGTTCTGAAGGTTGTTCTTCCTGACGTCTCGCCAGTCTCTGTGGCCATGGGCATCTTCAGAGGACTAGAGCAGGAGTCTACTCCAGTCCTCTGAAGATGCCGGCCACAGAGACTGGCAAAACGTCAGGAAGAACATCCTTCAGAACACGGCCAAAGAGCCCGAAAAACCCACAACAACCAATATAAAAAACTTTTAGGAAACTATAACAGCAGTCCTGTTTAGGGAGAGATGTGGGCTAAGAGACTTGCTCATCATAGGAAGAGGAGTACGTACTTGGAAGTACAAGCTGCTTCCCAACCATACTATCTGCCTTTCAACCTACTCTTCTTAATCTTTCTGAAGTAGAGCATGAGTGAATTAGAGCTTCCCATGAAATTGGAGGATCAACAGAAGGCAAGTTACAGTACACAGAAAATAAATTCCCGGTATACCTCTCCGCAACAGAGCTGACTACTCCCCTGAATGTCCCTGACTACTTTAAAACCATATTTTCTTCATTCACGTTCTGCATATACAAATCCATATCTTGCACACACTAGTGGGGAAGAGTTAAATTTGTGGACTCAGCTGGCTATAAGATGTGGTCAGCAGTGGGCACAGCCTGACAAGCAGGTTACACAAATAGTGGGCAAAGTATCAATGGTCAATAGTCATGAAGGAGATATATGGCGTCCAGTATTAGTGGGTATACATACAGCATATGCCTGTCAGTACTAGATGCTGGGGTACACAAGGAAGGTGCTATCACCCTTCTGTCCTGCTTATTGGTTTCTCATAAACAAATTGGTGGCCACCATATGAACCAAATATTTGATTAGATAGACCTGTGGTCTGATCGAGCAGATTCTTCTTACGGTCACCCTGTTTCTCCAGTTATCTATTTATTTAAATTAAACCTTCAACACAATCCCTTAGTATACATCCTCAAAGAAGAATGGGAGCTCTGTGTGGCCAAATGGAATGAGCAAACAAATTTATGAAGAATGAGGCTATTTTAAATGTTCTACCTCTCATGATGGATATTAATTTATCTCCAGTATCATAGACAGTCTGTTTATCAATAGCAATAGCCGGAGAACATGAGCGGAAGAGTGTTGTTGGCCTGCTTGTGTGTTGAGATTTTGATCTGAATATGTATTAAATATTAATGTTGTATAGTAGAAAGTAAAATGGCTGGTTTTACCTGAGTCATGTACTAAGTCTATTCAGGTGTGTGTACCAAGGTTGAAGACTTGATGTTGTGCAGCTAGAGAAAATGATGTAACCTTATGTAAGTGTAAAATGAAGTAATGTACAGTATTTTGTGATTGCTCCCAAGAATGTATAAAAAGGGGACCTGTTATCTGCTGTTAAGTCAGATCACTTATTTCTGTGCTGTGTATTGTATCATGTTACGTCATGTTGCTAAAGTAATGTCTATGCTCTCTGTGTATTTGTAAATTAAGTTGAATTTTACTCTCTCAGTATTATAGTGTCTTTGCAACCTGGTGTCTCCTAACTCTGCTTATGTCCAATGAGAATACATTAACAAATTCTCAACATTGTGGGCTTCCTAGGAGCCTCTGCTGAAATCCTGTTCCTTAGCATAATATGATGCAACGAGAATGGGCCCATTGAATCAACTGAACGTATGGGAGTCTTGGTTCACCAAGTCCTCACTGATTCAATGGACCTCCTCTAGTATGACTCATTACAATAAACAATAAGATTTCAGTCCTTTCCTTTGACCCAGCACAGCTCCTTTTATGGCCTGTTCTTTGGGATACACAGAAATTATAAAACATCTGCAGTGCTCACCGTTTTGGACTGTCCTTAGAACTACTGCAGCGTGGATGGTGCATGTATCCTACACTTCAAAATTTACCACCCTATCACTGGCTAAAACACCAACAGCTGTCCAGATGTCTGGAATAATGAAAAGAATAATATTCCAGATTTTGGAAAGCTTACTGTTTGGACTACAAATCCCAAACCCCCCAACTGACAGAACTCTCCCCCTCCCCAAAAGAGAAGCATTTCCAGCCTTTGTACGTTGCTATGAAAGGTGTTTAAATGGCAAAGTCTCTGTATGTCTTTGTCGAGATTAAATGTGTGTGATGTCCTGACTCAGGGCTGGCTTTACGAGGAATCAAAACAAGTCAGAGATACATGCCCTCCCACTTGTTCCATTTTTCTTTCTCGGAGGCAGATGGGAAACTGTCCTGCCATTTAATCCTGCAAGACAGCAACCTACCAGCTCTGGGTAAGTGTGTTTAAGATTAACATAGATTTATAACATAGAATAATTGAGTTGGAAGGGACTGATAAGGCCACTGAGTCCAACCCTCTGCTCAACGCAGGAATCCAAATCAAAGCAGATCTGACAGACGGTTGTCCATTTTTATGTTGAATGCCTCCAACAATGGAGTGCCCAACACCTCTTGAGGTACAGTAGTTCCATTGTCATAGTGCCCTTAACAGTTAAGAGGTTTTTTCCTGATCTTCACACATGCCAAAATTATTCCAAATAAACAGCATTAATAGATTGAATTAAAAGAACCCCTCTTGTGGGTGTTTTTAAAAACTTACTTTCTGACCCAAAAATGTGTTTAGCTGTACGTTGGATATTTTTAAAGCCATTTCAAGCATGCTAAACCCCACCACAAAACCAGGAATATCACAACATGTGGCCAAGCTCTAGAACTTTCTTATGTAACACCGAGTTCTTTCTGTGTGCTCAAAACAGATGTGGACAATGCCAACAAGCTTTGAAAAAAAAATATTTTTTTGAGGGAATGTCTTATGGGATACTCCAAGTCACTCCAGTCAATTCTAGAGGCTTCTAAGAGGAGAAAGAGGCTGAGGGAGGAATTTAAAAATAAATTCATTTTTTAAAAAATGATAGTATTCTCAGCTAGCGTTGGAGATGCTTTGGGGGGCACTATGTGCAGCTCACAAGCCTCACTTTGTTCATCTCTGCCTTAATATTAACCTAAAAAAGAAAGCTTGGTGGGGAAGATGTTTGAGAAAGGTTTGCTACTTTTGATACAGAGTGTGGAATTCTTGGAGCAAATGAAAAACAATTCTTTAAATTTTAAATCGAAAATATTGACACTATTAGTTTTTTGTGTTATCAAGGTAGTGTCCATTGGAAATTGCACTAGTATGCCATTGTTACAAAGTTATTTTGCCACAAAAGTCTTGTTCCCCTTCACTCATATCTGCAAGGAAATATATATCTATAAAATCATCACTCTACATCTCAGATATGAGGCCATCCAGTTAAATTGTCCATGGTAGGAGTTTCAGGGCAAATAAGAATAGAAGTATTTCTTTACTTTTTTTTACTTTTGAAGGGTGCCCAAACTAATTCCTGGTTTTTGCCTGTCTCTAACACATTAATCAATCAGACAGAGACAGAGAGATCCGATAGACATTTGTTTATATTCAGCTGAAAGCAAGCAAATAGGTGCAAACTTCACATGCGGAAAACATGCAGAGACGTGCGCCCCCTTATTACAAAGTACACATTTTTGTAAGTTTAACCTGAAAAAAGGGAGACAAAGGGGTGTGGAGAAGGAGGGGAAAAAAGCTAGGCAACCGGCCATAATTCATCCTTCCTGGGTTCCCTGTTAGACACCCAAATCTCTTATCAGTTCAAAGACAAACTCCTCATTAGTCCAGTTACTTACAACCAACGGAATGCAGGAGTCCTCTCTCCTTTATCTGTTCTTGTCTAGTAAACAGAAACTTAATCTTTATGCAGCAAAGCAGTTACAGAAAGCAAGATGGCTACAGTTAGGCTACGATACATATATATTCTATTTGTATTAACTGGACCCCTTCACTTTACTTTTTATATTTTAATTTTATTTATGTATTACTTGATATTAATACTAAGGGGAGCCCCAGGGCTTTGTTTTTAAATCAGGTTAATACATTTTAGTTAATTAACATTACGTAAAGAAGCCTCATGGCACAGTTGTGAAAGTGCAGTACTATAGTCAAAACTCTGCTCACGACTTGTGTTCAATCCCAGTGGATTCTGGTACTGTATCTTACGCAAGGCTGACTCAGCCTTCTGCTCTTCCAAGGTCGGTAAATTAAGTATTCACCTCTGTAACTGGATTCCATAAATTTTTCTGAAGCGGTCTCAAGTTCCAAGGTGACAGGCAGAGGCAGTTGTTTTTATATCAACATTCAATATAACTTTGGGTGTAACACTAACAACAATATATTCAATATAACTTTAGGTATATCACTAACGACTTCAGAGGGTTCAAAGTCCTTGGGCACCTCTTTGCTCATAATATCAACTGGCTTCGAAGCCCAAGTTGTGTTTCATGATGATGGCTGCTGCCATGGGGGTCCAAGATGGGGCGAGTATGTCGGGATGGCTGGAGACCCGAACATTAATGATGACAACAACATGGGCAGAATCCCCAGTTCTGAATCCACTGCTTCAAGCCTTCTCTTTCCTTCTTCCCTCTGTCTTTCCTTGTAGGTAGGGGCTTCCCAATTCTCCTCTCTTTCTCCCCTGTTTTGCTGCTTCTCCCCCTCTCTTTCTCGTCCCTTCCTTGCTCTTTCTTCCCTCCCCAATAAAATGTTTTGGGAGGAGGTTAGTAATTTCTGAATCTTTCTGTTTCTTCAGATGGCTCCCAAAAGCCTTTCCCGGTCCAGAGGTTGTCTTCATTTCTCCATTCCCAACCATCCTATTTTTTTTACCCCACCTTTCTCCTCAAAAGGACCCAAGGCAGCTTACAACAATTAAAAGGCGATATTTAAACGCTAAACACAGGGAGTATACAAATGTGAACAGAAGCATTAAAACAAGCATTATATTAAAAACGGCCAATAAAATAAAGACTAAAAACACATTTAAAAGCAGAGCACAACAGTCCATTTAAAAAACTATTTAATTCCCTTGTCGCCAGCTTTTCCTTTTTCCCTCGTCTCTCCTCCTCTTTCGATCCTTATAACCCTTTTCTTTTTCTTTCTTTTTTTCTTTCTTTCTCTTTCTCTCTCTCTCTCTTTCTTGTTTATTATGCAATAATCCTTTTTATATTTATATTTATCTGTGTATTTTATGTTGTAAGCCGCCTAGAGTGGTCGTAATTGACCAGATAGGGGATATAACTAACTAACTAACTAACTAACTAACTAACTAACTAACTAACTAACTAAATAAATAAATAAATAAATAAATAAATAAAAGTCCTCCCAGGCTTTCCCGCTCGTAGGGTTCCTAGTACCACCACCACCACTTGGTTCTGCAGGGCTTCTGGGCTGCCTGGTCTGAGAGGGCCCTCCGGGGCCAGGTCTCTGAGCCCCACATCGAGGGGGCGGCAGAGAACGGCACGCGGCCCTCGGCTCACTCTTCCCGCTCCTCACTCTCACAACCACCTCACGCGGAAAGGGGCGGGGCAACGCGGAGCCTGCAGGGTGAATCTGCAAACTTCCCAGCGCCTGCTTTAAGGTGCGACGGGATGCTATATAAGCAGCCCAACTTTGCATTTTTAAAATTCAGTTTCTAGATATTCTCATCGACGGTCCTATCTTTGTTCCCTCGCTGCTGATGTCTGGAACCTTTCCTAATCAGCCGAGAAGGCGCCAACAGGATTAGGGCATCCATGGTTTCCGAAGGCTCCCCCGCCCCCCCCGCCCGGTTGTTGCCCTCCTGAACGTTTTGAGCGCTTCCCGAGGAATGAAGAGAAAGAGAGAATGTCCTGCAGTCTTCCTTTTCTGAAAGGGAAAAAAAGAGAGGAAAATCAGAGCACTGAGAAAGAAACAGGACGGGGAGAGGAGGAAGAGTAAAAGGAGAAAGAACCGCTGGGTAAGTATTTTCTCATTTACAAACGGGCTGCTCCGGGTGCTAATCCATAGCGGTTTTTATTTGCATTTTAACCTCTTTCCTTTGGGCTCTTCACTGAGAACCACCAGTCTTTCCATTTTTACCAGAACTACAGGGATGGGTTATATGCACAGATCAGCCCTACAGCTGGAAAGGAGGAAACCGGGTTATTGGTTATTCTTCTTAAAATACTTGAAAAGGTGGGCCACCAGGATCTCCTGCTTCATGTACCAAAATGACTTCACTGGCGTTGGTTATGCTGCAGCTTGATGTGAGGGGATGAAGGTGCCCTTTGCTCTTTATCTAATCTATCTATCTATCTATCTATCTATCTATCTATCTATCTATCTATCTATCTATCTATCTATCTATCTATCTATCTATCTATCTATCTATCTATCTATCTATCTATCTATCTATCTATCTATCTATCTATCTATCTATCTATCTATCTATCTATCTATCTATCTATCTATCTATCTATCTATCTATCTATCTATCTATCTATCTATCTATCTATCTATCTATCTATCTATCTATCTATCTATCTATCTATCTATCTATCTATCTATCTATCTATCTATCTATCTATCTATCTATCTATCTATCTATCTATCTATCTATCTATCTATCTATCTATCTATCTATCTATCTATCTATCTATCTATCTATCTATCTATCTATCTATCTATCTATCTATCTATCTATCTATCTATCTATCTATCTATCTATCTATCTATCTATCTATCTATCTATCTATCTATCTATCTATCTATCTATCTATCTATCTATCTATCTATCTATCTATCTATCTATCTATCTATCTATCTATCTATCTATCTATCTATCTATCTATCTATCTATCTATCTATCTATCTATCTATCTATCTATCTATCTATCTATCTATCTATCTATCTATCTATCTATCTATCTATCTATCTATCTATCTATCTATCTATCTATCTATCTATCTATCTATCTATCTATCTATCTATCTATCTATCTATCTATCTATCTATCTATCTATCTATCTATCTATCTATCTATCTATCTATCTATCTATCTATCTATCTATCTATCTATCTATCTATCTATCTATCTATCTATCTATCTATCTATCTATCTATCTATCTATCTATCTATCTATCTATCTATCTATCTATCTATCTATCTATCTATCTATCTATCTATCTATCTATCTATCTATCTATCTATCTATCTATCTATCTATCTATCTATCTATCTATCTATCTATCTATCTATCTATCTATCTATCTATCTATCTATCTATCTATCTATCTATCTATCTATCTATCTATCTATCTATCTATCTATCTATCTATCTATCTATCTATCTATCTATCTATCTATCTATCTATCTATCTATCTATCTATCTATCTATCTATCTATCTATCTATCTATCTATCTATCTATCTATCTATCTATCTATCTATCTATCTATCTATCTATCTATCTATCTATCTATCTATCTATCTATCTATCTATCTATCTATCTATCTATCTATCTATCTATCTATCTATCTATCTATCTATCTATCTATCTATGGCAGCAAAACATCCTGCTGAAAGGTTTTCTAGAAATGGATCCAAGGAGGTTCACACCAGGCAGGATTCCGCTGCCTAACCAATACATAAGACAATGCTCTACGACGTCGCTTCATTGTATGGGTGTATCGTATTGAAGGTCCTGACTTTATACTGTATAGTAAATATAAATTGTATTGGCACCACAAAACGAGATACACAAAACAGCTGCAGTGTTGGACAAAAAAGAGGGAACCAGGGAACTACAGACTGATCAGCCTTACATTAATCCTAGAGAAAAGGCAAATGCGATTTTAGGATGCATCAACAAAAGTATAGTCTCCAAATCCTGTGAGGTACTAGTCCCCCTCCTTTCAGTCCTCTGTTCATCTAGAGTACTGTGTCCAGTTCTGGACACCACTCTTTAAGAAGAATGGCAGCAAACCGGAGCATGTTCAGAGGAGGGCAACAAGGATGATCAGGGAACTGGAAACCAAGTCCAATGAGGAAGGACTGAAGGAAATGGACATGTTTAGCCTTGAGAAAAGAAGACTGGGAAGATACAATAACACTTTTCAAATACTTGAAATGTCATTCTACAGAGGAGGGGCAGGAGCTGTTCTCGATCATCCCAGAGTGCAAGACATATAATAGACTCAAGCTACAGGAAGCCAGATTTTGGTTGAATTTCAGGAAAAAGTAGTACGACTTATTATCATATGTGGTGGTCATGTAGAGTAGCGAAACAGTATTGGAAAAGAGTACATGCTGTGCTGCAACAAATATTGTTTTGTAAGGTTCCACTAACCCCAGAACTGTTTTTATTGAGTATGACACTTGATAACATAGATAAGGCAAAGAAGTACTGTATATAGTTATATACATAGTCACTGCAGCTAGAATTCTTTATGCCAAAAAATGGAAAAGTCCGATGGTACCGAAACAAGATCTTATAGAGAAGATCCGGGAAACAGCAGAAATGGACATTTTATCAGGAGTGATGAAGGACTGTCCTCTACAAAAGGCAACTGAAAGATGGGACTTATTCTACAAATGGTTTGAGTCATTAGACATCGCTTGAAGAACATGCATTAGAATGAGAACTTAAATCTGGAAGGCAGAAAATAGCAAAAAGAGCAATTTGGAATGTTGATATGGCAATATGTATAGAATTGATATTAGTATGTAATTGTTCCTCCTCTTCCTTTTAACCTCAATCCCTTTTTCCTTCCTGTTACCCTTTGTTAAAAATAAAAAAAAAAATTAAAAAAGGGAAAAGGTAGTATGACAGTGGAATCAACTACCTCGGGAGGTGATGAGCACTTCAAGGCATTCAAGATAAAATTGGATAACCATCTGTAAGATCTGCTTTGATTTGGATTCCTGCTTTGAGCAGAGTGTTGGATTCGATGGCCTTAGAGGCCCCATTCCAACTCAGTTATTCAATAATTTTATGAAAATATTTTTACCTTGCCTTTCTCCTTAAGAAGGGCCCCAAGGCAGCTTACATTTTTAAAGGAGAGGAGGTGTTCAATTTGCTGATATCCCAAAGTACTTCACTTATTTGCCACTTCACAACATTGGAAGGAGCCAGTCCAAATAGGGTATCTTGAACTCTGATCTGGATGTCAGGATCACACTAAATGACATATCACACCTCCACCCAACCCCAAGCAACTCTGTTAGCTCACATCAGCCCACTCTAAGACAGCTAGTATAGATGTGTCCTTAGTTAGGAGTGATGTAGGTTTAGGTAATTTTGGAGAATAGCATACAGAACATGTGACAGAGCCACAAATACTGAAATCCCTGCTTTGAATTTTGTGTTGGCTGTGAACTCACTAGGTGCCTTAGGCAAGCTGCTACCTCACACTCAGTTCCCCTAGTTGCAACATGGGGATAATGACATTGACCTACTTAAAGCTACTGGGTTTTTGTAAGAATTAGCAGCAAGATAATATATGTGAAGCATTCTGAGCCCTGCCAAGCATTATGTAATGTAATGTTGACTAACATAGAGGACTAGGTGATATGGACATATCTCAAACCATTGTCTACTTCAGCTGGCAGAAGATTATTTAGGCAAACAGCTGCTACCTGTTCCTTTTCAGTAAGCCTTCTCCATGTAAAATATGTGTGGTATCACTACATGGCATCCTTTCTGTAGGAAGTACAATGTTTGAAAACAGTTTTAATTCAACCGCCAGGTGCTATCAATCTAAATTTTAATTGATTCAGCTTTGGAATCATGTATCAACTGAGCTGTGGTTTATTATTTGAATGGTTTAAATGAAAAAAATATTGGTTTTTGGATATTCTCATCACCCTGCATCTAATTTTAACCTTTCAAGAGTACATTGAACCCCACAGATGGACAAATGTTTCCACAACATGAAGGATTTGCCAGATTCAATTTTAGTTCTTAATTTGAGAATGGCCCCTTGCTCCAGGGCTTGGAAAACTACCCAATGGAAAACTAGTCCGTGGGGTTAGACCAGATGACTCTCAGGATTCCCTCCAACTATAATTCTGTGATTTTACCCTAGGGTCAAAGCTTTGGAGTACAACTGCGAGAGGCCCCCAAACAGTATGGGCACTGGCCATGCTGTCTGTAGGATGCTAGGAACTTTAAAGTCTTCTGAAACTCTATCCAGGGATGGGGAATGTGTGGCCCTCCAGATATGGCTGAACTGCAGGATAGCCCAGTGAATTGCTGGATAGGTCATTGGTTTAAGTATCTGGTTGTGAAGCAGAGGGTGGGAGTTCCATTCTCTGTTGTGACTCCTTGACAGAGGCTGGGCTCAATGATCCATATTCCACTCTCATCATACCCTTCTGGCTCTGGAGTTCAAAGTATACTTGCCATCATCTCTCACAGTTGGCTATGCTGTCTAGATCTGATGAGAGTTGAAGAACGTCTGGTGGACTACACATTCCCTATCACTGCCCTACTCTAATGAATGATAAATGGCTATGGATGAAATGTTAAATCAAAGACCCAGTACAAGCATTCGTTGTGACTGGCACCTAACATGCTCTAATGATCATATCGTATCTGTTTTTTTTCCCCACTGAGGCTCACCCACCCCATTCAACTCACTGGATAGGCATGTTGTTGTTGTTTAGTGATTAAGTCATGTCCAACTCTTCGTGACCCCATGGACCAGAGCACGCCAGGCTCTCCTGTCTTCCACTGCTTCCTGGAGTTGGGTCAAATTCATCTATACTATCCAGAACTTCATTATTGAAATTGTATGGGTGGCAAGTGGTGAGGTAGTAATACAGTAAATAAATAATATGACTACAGGTTTGTTGTCAAGGACCACTAACATTACCTTTGTATAAGCATTCTAAACAGTAGTAGTGGGATACATATTTAAGTGAGGGTTCTAATAAAGAAATCTTACATCCAACCTCCACTGAATGCCCCCCCCCCAATGCAGGCAGCTTTAATCATCCATATCAACAGACTTGTTCTAGCAGGGTTTTTTTCATCCCTCTTCACCCAGTGTGGGTCTTTTTAAAGCTTGATGGTTCTCAATTGCTATATCAGGTTCAAGGTCTCTGAAAATATTCTGCACCATAACCATCACAACAGTATATTATTACTAGAAGAAAAAACATTTGCACATCAGCTGCTGTGTTTATAATCCACCTGTGGAGCAGATGGCGTTATCATGGATCTTAATGGGAAAGTCACCTTTAGACCTGAGAATTCACAGGTGTACTGGGACACTGTACTATGGTAAGAGATGATGACCAGTGTCTTCCTTTTAGTCCCAGTTAGAGTCAGACTCACTGACTGAGGATGTGATTAGACAGCAAGAAAGGTGCATGTCTGTTCACAGCAGAAAAAGGTGGCTTTAAGGGGGATTGCTGCCAGGAGCAATCTTCATTGAAGTGACCCTTTCTGTCTGTTGGGGAATTGCTCCAGCCCGGTCTCCAGAAGTAGTCTTCCTACTGCTGGACCAAAAAGATCCATTTTGGACATGGAGTGGAATTGGACTGAAGCGCTATTGCCCAGACATCATGTTATCACTGGGCAAGGGCTCATAAGCCGTCCAAAATGTGAGTCATATGCCCATGGGATCATACCTTCAATGGTATTAGCAGATTATTCAGTGGATCTACTCTGTAACTAAGAGGAGCACCAGGATACTGGCCAGTGAGACTTTTAGGGTATGGATTCTCTACTTTGAGAAATTAAACTCTGAGAATCGAGACTGTTTTTGGACTGAACAATATTTACACAGGGCTTGCTCACCACAGCGAGGCTGTCTGGTTCCCGAAGCCTGTGGACTCCTACGCTTTGCTGGGAGTATTTCTGCCCTTAAGAAACAACTGTTGCTTCCACGTGATGCTACGCTGAGAGAGCAAAGAAGCCCAAGCACAGGTGTGGCCAAGGCGGGCCTGGCTGGCTGGCTCCTGAGAGGGATGAGACTAGTGCTTTCTTCCGTCTCCTCCTCCTCCTCCTCCTTCCTCCTCTTCCTCCTCCTCCTCCTTTGCACGTGCTTCTTTTACCACACTGGCTTTCAAGCTGGCGTGTGAAACGTTCTTATTACCTGTCGAGTCAGCCTTACAGGAAACCTCAGCTAAACCAGGTCACCCAGAGCATGTCCCAGTTTCTTCTCCACTTGAGTTTTATAGCAAGACTTTTTCGTTGGTGGAGAAGGTGTGCGTATGTGTGTGTGTGTGTGGGGGGAGAAACACGGTCAGACGCTGTCTGGAGGAGACATGAATGAGGCAGGGGAATTCAATGTGCCTGGGAACCAGAAGGTGTAGGTAAGTTTAAACTTAGCTGGAAAAATATCGCAAATACTAGACAGAGCACACATTAATAAATCAGGACCTTCTTGCTGGATCTCTGAGTCTTCTGCAGTAGCTCTTCAAGGATTTCTGAGTCCAATATATTCGTGAAGGGTTTCACGGCCGGGATCTAATAGTTGTGGGTTTTTCGGGCTCTTTGGCCGTGTTCTGAAAGTTGTTCTTCCTGACATTTCGCCAGTCTCTGCGGCCATGGGCATCTTCAGAGGACTGGAGTAGGAACTCTGTCCATGCTCTGTTGGTGTTTGTTGGATAGTATTACTAAGATATCTGAGTCCCTTTATTTAACAGGAGCAGAATCACTCATTTTTGTTTACTTTTGGCCACTGTTGGTTTGTTAAAAAAAAAGTGGTGGCGGTGGCAATTTATTCAGCTTTTTTGATTTGATTTATGAACTTAAAATTTGTTTAAAGAAAAAAAATGTGTTTCTTGTGCCTGACTATATTTGGACCTAAAGGGTCCAGTAATAAAAAAATACAAAAGTAGATTGCACAAACCTGAAGCTCAGCTGCTTCTATTTAGAGTGGCTAGACTTAAAACAGAGATGTTCAGATTTGTGTTTCCTCTTTTCCCTCTTGTTTGAGGTTTAACTTTGGCACCCTTTAATACCACCTGATTATTGGTATACTGTACCCCTAAAACCAAGACTCAGATGTCCTAATAGTGTGTTTTTTTTTCCAACCGATTGCAATGTATACAATTTTTACTATAGGAAAGGTGAACCAAGCTGCACCTTCCCCCAGACAGTCCATTTTGGGACGTCATGCCCTGAGTAGAGGGGTGGGGGTGGGGGGGTGAGAGCTAGCATTAGAAGACAAGTAGTACATTATTACCATTGGCACTGAAATCTTAAAAGCTGGCTAGGATGTCTTGGGAGTGTCTCTAGAATGGTATGTACTATCACCAGCAGCCAAGAAAAGGATGAACTCCCTAACAATCCATGGGAAGAATCTGTTCGATAGGAGCTTTCTACTGCTAAGATAAGCATAACAAGGGGGTTTAGCTGGGGCATCAACATATCATTTTCTGTGTGTCCCTTGATGCTGTTGTTCTCAGTGCAAACCTTATAGCAGGAGTGGAGTGAAGTCTGGCAGGGACAGGCAAGAAGGTAGGATCTCCTGTTAGATCAGCAAAAACAAAAAAAAATAAAAAGAATAAAGAAGACAAAAAAACGGTAAGAAGTTATTCTCAATAAATGAGCAGTGGTTCCCGTTAAGAGGCTCAAATCAAGAATGCATGAAGAGAAATAGTATTTATGTGAAAAGATGTACACGTTGAGGTTCATTTCTGCAGCTGATGTGTGCTGAGCATGTGCTTCCAGGGGCAAATGTTTCCTCAGTTCTGTGTCTGACTTCTAGAGCTGCAGCTTTGCACCGGGCTCCTGCACACTAAACCTTGAGATTCTGTGAAAAACCAAATTAGATTCCGTATGTTGAAACTCTTGATGAAGGACAGCAGGAAGGACAACAGATGGTGAGGTAAGATTAGGGTTGAGAGGGAAAGGGAGGAACTGGGAAGTAGTATTTTAGTCAGAGCAGCCTGGGAAGGTTTGGAATTTTTGGAGAGAAAGTGGCACATTCAAAACTTTCAGCACTCTCTATTTTCTTCCTGTTTCCTTTGTCTATTTTTTTTTTTAAATCTCCTTCTTCCACACTACTTTGGTAGGAGCCTTTCCCTTTCTTTCTCCTTCCATTCCCCTTGGTTGGATAACTCAGTGGTTTAGATATCCCGCTCTAGAGCCAGGGATTAGGTATTCAGTTTCCCATTGCGCCTCTTGTAAGTACAGCCAGCCTATGTGACCTTGGGCAAGCTACAGAGTCCCAAGATATCCCCAAACTAAGGGGATGGGAAACTACATCTGAGTACTCTAGGAAACCCTGAAAAGGGTCACCATAAGTTAGAATTTACTTGATAGATTATTATTATTATTATTATTATTATTATTATTATTATTATTATTATTATCATCATCATCATCATCATCATCATCATCATCATCATCATCATCATCATCATCATCATCATCATCATCATCATCCTTTTTCAGAGCTTGGATAAGGTTGTTTTGTGTTTAAAAATTCCTCAGCCAGCATGGCCTGTAATTGTCCAAAAACCTAACTTTTCCTAAGCTCTGCATTTTCCTAGGCTTAGTTAGATCCTGCATCTTCCCAGACTTTCCAGGCCAGATGCTCTCCAAATGTGGAGGACTAAATTTTTCATCATCTACACTCAGCCAGCATGGTTAATGCAGCTTTGTTTTCTTTCATCTCCACTGCCTGAACAACCAGACACACCCTTCTTCCTTTTGTAGGCTTTGTAGCACGTAGCTGTTAGGAAAATGGAACTCTTTCTCACCTGCCTAAGCAGTAGTACATAAATGTTCTCCCTTCTCTTGGCTTTCACTTCTCCTCATTAGAATGGGCAAACCTGGTCTGCGTTTATAGCTTACTGTAGAAATGTGACTGGCACAGGTTCCACAGTGTTCACAGCCCACAAAATAAAGTGCAAAATTTGGGGCTGATATTTCTGCTCTGTGTCCTCAGTTCTCTTGGAGCAGTTCTATCAGCCAAAGTATTATTCCTATTTTACAGGTGGGATCCTGGTAGAAGTAAACAGCCATTTGCAATGGATTTGTATTTGGAAATCAAGGATAGCTGCAATAGGTTCAGTGATGAGGGTGACCTATAAATACAAGGAATCTTTTAATTTATTATCCTGCAGAGATGCCATAAAGCAGATCCATAGAGCTGAATACAGTGGTGCCTCGCTTAGCGATGTTAATTCGTTCTGAAAAAAATCGCTGCTAAGTGATTTCATTGGTAAGTGAAACGCGGTTTCCCATTGAAATGCATTGAAAACCGTATAATATGTTCCAATAGGAACGAATTGCCTCCTTAAGCGAAAATTGCCATAGGAAACATCGCTAATCGAAACGCGGTTCCCCAATTGAAATGCATTGAAACCTATTCAGTGCATCTCAATGGGGGAAAAATACACCAACAAATCAAAGAAGAGTCAGAATAAAGTCAAATTTGGTTAACAAAGGGTTTATTAAGTGCACTTTATGATTTCAAACATTTTGAACAGTAAACTTTAACTTTATAAATAACAGGAAAACATTTAAAAAACAGCAAACATGAGGCTGTTTAAACCATCGTTAAGTGAAACAGGGGACCCAAAATGTAATTGCTATGCGAAGCATGGTCCCAACCATCGCTAAGCGAAAATCGCCCATAGGGACCATCGCTAAATGAGGCGCAAAAACAATCCGAAAAAGTCATCGCTAAGCGATTTCATCGCTAAATGGAGAGCCTGTTAAGCGAGGCACCACTGTATCTTATTTACTAGAAGGGACAATCCAGACAGCACACCCATAGGGTAATTCTGAAGCGAGCTATCTCTGGCAGTATCTATCCATTGTTTCTTCGGCCTCAATTCCTTGCAGGAAAAAAGGAAAAATAGTTACCTATTCTGCAAGGCTGTAGAAAGAGATTGCCAACGTATTGCTTCAGAACAAAAAGTGTTGTAAGATGGGCTCTACCTCTGAAGAGCATGGGTGAACAGAATTCAGCTTTAGGGGATCTGTTTGCTTTTGACTAGAAGCCAAAGCTTTATCAACCAGAGTCTGTAACAAAGATATATGCTTTATAGTTTTAAAAAAATTCCGAGCCCAGAAATTTTGAATGGGGAATTCACAGTCATGGATAAAAATTTCACACCTGAATGCTCAGAACCGTCTTCATAGATCTTCCAGGGAATCCAGGTCTACTTTTCTGCTCAATTCTGCCTTATCTGTTCTGAAAGAATGTGTCCTGGGGGGGGGGTTTGTTGCAAAGGTACTGACTGCCCTTTAGACCCTTACTCAAAACTAGAAATGATTAATCCAGGCTGGGTTGCACACTCGCAGAGGGAAGACAGAGAATCCCGAAGGGAAATGACAGCTGAAATAGTCAGATAATGCTCCTCTGGTGGTCCCAGGTACCAGCAGAAACAGCAGCTGCAGCAGTAGCAAGCCAAGGAATGCAGCCAAGCAAGAGCGGTGAGGTTGAGGCAGGGCAAGGCTGAGCAGCGCACTGAGACACAGGGGTGGAGACTTGCCTTGAGGCTGCCTGCCTAGCCTAAGTTATGTGGAAAGGTTCTGACTGTTTAACTGTTTAACAACAGCCATGTTCCCGCGGCCCAGCTGAGCTCCAGCGCGGCACCCCATGGGGAGCCCCACGCCAAGCGCCCTCCTGCTCCCCACTGCTTTTCTGCTGAGCCTTCTGCCTGCTGCACCTCGGAGTCACCTGCCGCTCGCCCACCTGCAAGTCTTCACCAACTTTGTAAGGAGCTTTGGTTTACTTGGGCAAAGATTTGGTAATGTGAGGTGGAGGGTGGTGGTGCGGGAAAGGGATGGTCCACCCCACCGTGCAATAGAGGGTTTTAAAATTGTGGATATTTTCTTATAACTAGAGTATAAGATCATTTATGATTGCTCGAAGGGAGGGAGGGTGGGCATGTGGGTGCTAAGCATGGGGTTGAATGGTCGTGGAAACATGTACTCTTCAGCATGCTTCTTTCTTGCAGAGTTTGGAACTTTTACTTTATTGGACTACGGCTCCCAGAGCCCCCTAGTCAGCATGGCCGTGGCTTATGCTGGCTCTGCATGGGAGTTGTAGTCCAGAAAATGAGCCATTCCAAAATCTGATCTCTCGTGCTTTGTGAAGCAGGAGAAGTGCAGCAAGCTTTCTGAGTTCCATGCAGCTTCTTATTTCAGGTGTCCAAGATGTCTCCTCTCCTATGTCCGGGACACCCCTTGGTCTGGGAGTGGGTTTGCCCTGCTTGCTTCCAATCTGGCTCTGACACGCGGTTGTGTGATGTCGTGACCAACAGAGTCATTCAGATTGCTGAAAGCTGTGCATGGGAAAAGAGGTGGTGTGCTGAGCAATTTCAAGCATTCCATTACTAGTCCATGAGCAATGCTGGCATTATGACACGGCTGCGGTTCCCCAGGAAAGCAATCATGGAGCTGAGATTGGACTGGAGCCTTATAGCATGGGTGGGATGAGAAGAATCTGATGCAAGGGTAGAGAAGGTGTGGTCCAACAGATATCGTGGGATGACAGTTCCTATCATCCCTGGTAAGCGATAACCAGTGGCAGGGGCTGCAGAAAAATGCTGTCCAGCAGCACACAGAGGCTACACTCGCTTCTCGTCCTTGAACTATGACCAGTAGCCAAGTGATTTCTATTTGTCCTAATTTTAGGCTGCTGAAACAAAGAAAGGTGGGCTGGGGTATATAAACAAGTGCAGAATATGATACAGAAGGACTGTAAGCTCCATTCAGCGGGCACAGTATTCATCTCCAGGTTGCCATATAGGAACAACTCCTCAGGTGCAGGGCAAAATGCAAGCTATTCAGGGCCAGCAAAATCAAGTTGGGGCAGAGGGTTATCAGTTCTCAGACCACAGATATGTGCATCTTGTTTGTCTCCTTCGCTGGTGCATAGCGTATTAGCATGTTTGAGGAAAGGACCTGAACCCTTTGCTCATTCTTTTTAGCATTGTTTGTGCATGTGCGGTTTTTGTTGTTGTTGTTGTTGTTGTTGTTGTTTTTGCTATTTAAGATATGGATATTTTTACACAGGCATGTTCCAACTCAGTTGGAAGGAGGTAGGTCCAGGAAAATTACTACGTACCTTATCCTTCAGCACATGATTTCACCCATGTCATGTGTTGTTGTGTGCTGCATCAAAGTGTAAAATCGATTTATTGTGTGTCGTGGCAGGAAGGTGGAAGTTAAGCTTCCTATATTTGTTGTGTGTCATCTGTGGACAGAAGTGTGAGGAGGTATTTTTACTGTTCATTCCTCCCCCCCCCCCCCAGTTGTGCCCCATAGAACTGGAGAGTCCTGCCCTCTTGTCTTTAAAACAAAAACAACCTTACCTTTATGAAGCGTTTCCTTGGTTCTTGTTTACAGGGTCAGCACTGCCCCCCGACTCGGTTCTTTCTTCCTTTCCATGACCATAAGCTCTCTGAACTTTGGAGCCTCTAACTTTTAGAGGAAGGCCTGAGGCTCGCACGCCCTGTACAAATACACAAAAATGGGCAAGACATTTAACAACTGGAAGTTTTCTCATTAGGGCCAACTTTTACTGAGAAACATTCCTTTGTTGCCACCCATTTCTGATGCTATAAACAGAAATTTAAACAGAGTTCTATGCCTTTATAGCACAGAAACTCCTTTTGTATAGGAACTGGCAATGCTACTTTTTCCTCTTGTCTGCAATCACTTCTTGGTGATGATCCTGTATTCTGCAACTTGATGGGTTCTAGATAATGTTGAGCTATAACTCCCATCACCCCTAGCCAGCTTGAAGGGCAGGAGTTTGGGGAAGATGTCATAAAGTTTATATCCAGTTTTCACCATTGCTCCCTATGAAGCTGCAATTAAGATTATAAACTGACCGGTCAGCAATTGTAGTTGCGTTGCTGCTGCCTTGGCGCCAAGACAGTAAACCTCCCTTATTCTTTTAGTGTGGCAGTGGCACATGCAAGCTCCTCTCATGAATGTTGTTTATTTATCCTGCCTAGAATTTTTGTTTTTACTTTAGGCAGTACTCTTCCAAGGTAAATGATTTCATGACTGACAAAACCCTGACGTGCAGACGTTTTCAAGTGTCAACATTTCCATCCCAGGAAAAGCTGACATGTGGATTTTCTGCCTGTTGTGCCCTTGTTGAAAACAAGGAACAGTGACAGGAAGATGAAAGCTGTGTCCTATACAAATCGGCTAAATTAATTGTCTAATTGCTGGAAAGATGCCCACTGGGTTGCACTGGAAAGGGTTACTTTGCAGGGAGCAATCTCTCTTAAAGCGACCCTTCCATTCCAAATTTATTTCAGCCTGGCCCTCTGAAGTAATAACCTTACAGCTGGACCAAAAACTCTCCATCTTGAGCACATTTAGTCCAGTCGTGTCTGTCTCTAGGGGGCAGTGCTCGTCCCTGTCTCCAAGCCGTAGAGCCAGTGTTTGTCCGTAGACAGTTTCCGTGGTCACGTGGACAACGCGACTAGACACAAAATATTTTTACCTTCCCACTGTGGTGGTACCTGTTTATCTACTCGCATTTTTTGCTTGCTTTCAAACTGCTAGGTTGGCAGGAGCTGGGACAAGCGACTCACTCTGTCCCATGGATAAGATCTTATGAGGGCTGGTCTTCTGACCTTGTAGCACAGCGGCCACTCCCCCTCCATAAATTAGTCTGATGCTAAAGCTGTCCAAGTTGTTGGCCATCATCACTACATGATATTTGTCAGTAAAATATGCAGTCCATAAAGAGGCACTTTCTCTTACCTCTCTCAAACCCCTGACTCTACAGGTGGCCATAGATATTTATATTCTAATACAAGGAGGGAGAAAAAGGGAGATAAATTTTCTCTGTCCATGTTCTCTGTATCACAGTTACTCTGGGTTAAGATATCTGCTCACATACTTTTGCGCATGCACTTTTCCCTCATGTTTTCCTTCAGCTACCTTTTATTTGCTGACTGTCATCATCATCATCATAGAACTGCAGAGCTGGAAGGGACTCTATAGATTACTGGGTCCAATCCTTGTCAGGGAGGCACAATGGGGAATCAGACTCCCCAATTCTGCAGTCAGATATCTGAACCACTGAGCTATCCAGATGTTTCCCCAGCAGAGCCTTTAATAATCTGCATGAGAGGCATTTCCCAGTGCATCATGGGATCGCCAGGAAATTGATTGCACTGGACTACCCCACAAGCCGTCCAAAAGGTACAGTGGACCCTTGACTTACAGATGGCTTGACTTACAGACTTTTTGAGTTACAGACTTCTCTGGCCGCAAAAATGTAGGTTTGACTTGCAGCCTGAGAATTGACTTACAGACCAGAAAAAAACCAAAATGGAACAAAAACGGCCTGTTACGGGATGCACTGTAGGTCAATGGAGACTTGATTTACAGACTTTTTGACTTGAGAACCGCCTTCCAATACGGATTAAATTCTCAAGTCAAGACCCCACTGTAATCTATTTCCCTCTGATCACATCCTCAGCCTCTATATTAGTACCCTATATACTAACTGGATCTATAGAATTTACACAGATGTCCATTAAGAAATCCTATTCAATATTAGTAGCTGTGTCATAATTGTGACAAACAATTTAGCCCAGCATTTTTGCTCCTTGGCAACAATTGGTTATTCCAGATTCACAACCTTTATGTTTTTTTAATGTATTCATGCAAATAAGTGAGAACATAAGAACCATGATGTATCTAATCCAGCTTTCTGGACCCACAGTGATGTACTAGATGCCTCTAGGAAGCCCAGAAGCAGAATATTGGTGCAATCAGGCCCCTCTGCTCATGGTTTTCAAAAACTGGTATTAAAAAGCATATTGCCCCTGATGGTGGGAGTATTATATCAGCCTCACATTTAAAAGCCACCAGTTGCCTTGCCCTCCATAAATTAGGTAAAGGTAAAGGTTCCCCTTGACATTTAGTCCAGTCGTGTCTGTCTCTAGGGGGCAGTGCTCGTCCCTGTCTCCAAGCCGTAGAGCCAGTGTTTGTCCGTAGACAGTTTCCGTGGTCACGTGGACAACGCGACTAGACACAAAATATTTTTACCTTCCCACTGTGGTGGTACCTGTTTATCTACTCGCATTTTTTGCTTGCTTTCAAACTGCTAGGTTGGCAGGAGCTGGGACAAGCGACTCACTCTGTCCCATGGATAAGATCTTATGAGGGCTGGTCTTCTGACCTTGTAGCACAGCGGCCACTCCCCCTCCATAAATTAGTCTGATGCTAAAGCTGTCCAAGTTGTTGGCCATCATCACTACATGATATTTGTCAGTAAAATATGCAGTCCATAAAGAGGCACTTTCTCTTACCTCTCTCAAACCCCTGACTCTACAGGTGGCCATAGATATTTATATTCTAATACAAGGAGGGAGAAAAAGGGAGATAAATTTTCTCTGTCCATGTTCTCTGTATCACAGTTACTCTGGGTTAAGATATCTGCTCACATACTTTTGCGCATGCACTTTTCCCTCATGTTTTCCTTCAGCTACCTTTTATTTGCTGACTGTCATCATCATCATCATAGAACTGCAGAGCTGGAAGGGACTCTATAGATTACTGGGTCCAATCCTTGTCAGGGAGGCACAATGGGGAATCAGACTCCCCAATTCTGCAGTCAGATATCTGAACCACTGAGCTATCCAGATGTTTCCCCAGCAGAGCCTTTAATAATCTGCATGAGAGGCATGAATTGAAGATGAGACATTTTTTACCATCAATGTCTTCATGCCATTGAAGGCTGTATTTGTTTTCCTACCCCTCGTGTAGCTTTTATTCATTTCCTCCTTCATGAGACCAATTTTATACCACTTTTTGCTTGAAGAGGTTCCCAGAATGGCTTACACACAATTACATAAACAAACTAGACAGTCCCCACCCTCAGGCTTACTGTCTAAATAGAAGTTGACACAAAAGGAAAAAGTGTTGAGGCGAGAAGAGGAAAATCAACATGCTGTGCCCTTTTAAAATGGCCTTGCTTTCCATCTCTCCCCCCCATCTCACAGTCTGATAGTCTGGCTGCTGCTACAGTTGAGGAAAATGAAAAAGCAGAGATGAGGAGAACCGAAAAGCCTTAGCAGAGATTATGGTGTGGCACAGCTTGCTCTGCTGCAGCCTTGTGCATTTTGGTTGGGAGGCAATGGTCAGAAAAGCCAACTGGAGTTGGTCTCCCAGCAGAGATGATGGAATGGTTTTACCTCCTTTCCCTTAATCTCCTGCAGACTGAGAGAGCAGCTCCCTCAAAACGGTCTCCTCTGGAGTGAGCCGTTTCTTCTTTGCAGTTACTAAAGGCTTGTATTTCAGGTAGTGCATCTCAGAGTTTAAACTCATTTCAGTGATAACACATTGCCCACAAGCTTTTCAGTGATTTGTTATTATTGCCCAAGATGTTACTCAATCAAAGGTGTGGCTCTGTGTGTGTGTGTGTACACACGATAAGAACAGAGGTCGCTTTCGTGCGCACAGAGAAAACCACATTTGTGGGCACAGCATGCACATACAGCCAAAGCCTCCCTCAGAGAGAGAACACAACAGGAGCTGAAGGACGCTTGTCAATTGCCACTTTCCTGAGATAAGAATCATTTGCAGGTGACTGGGTAGAGAAGTGTTACTCAGCTTGGGTTTTTCTCCCCCGCCTCAACTTTTCATTTAGGCCACACATAATTAGTGTTCTGTAGACAAGAAGGCTGCTGTCTTTGGTGCACCTCTGTTTGTTTAGGGTTAAGTTAAAGTAGGGGTTGGGCAAAGTGCCACCATCCAGATGCTCCCACGGGACTACAATTTCCATTATCCGTAGTCACTGATGAAGGTTGCAGTCTAGTGAAATCTGGCAGTCCTAATTTAGTCCAATCCTGTCCTGAATTAATGCCAGATAAGTCTGGGATGAAATAGAAGCAAACTGTGAAGATGCCAGGGAGGGTTATTTCAAGCCACTTTGCTGCCCCACACCTCCCTCCCATGTCCCATGTGCAAAGCGAACTGGACTGGCTGTCAAGCCATAATGTCAATGCTAAGGAAGGAATACACATTCCCCACTGCACTAGAGAGCAAGAGACAACTGTGGGGTTGAGTAGCTTTGTCTGTTCCTCACCTGTCACGAGGTGTTGTCTGAGGAGGCTGGCTCAATCTGCCTAATTCCAGGCTTGGAAGCTGGCAGCTTCAGGATTTTTACAGACACATAGTTATGTTTAAAAATCCTGTTCCTCATCCCTTTCTGGTTGTTAGCATTTCACCGGCACTGGGTAGCAATAGGATGGGTGCATGAAAAGCAGGCCAGGGTTCCTGCGAATTCAATACTTGTGTGGCAGAGGGAATTTCAGCAGGAGTAGCTTGCATGACAATCCATAACCTGCTAATGTTCACTCTTCTGCACAAATGTTCAGGAGCCCTGTCCCCCTTTCCATGGGGCCTGCACAGATTTCAGCACAAATGAATGTAAAGAATGTCCAGTAGGGTCCAGATCAAGGCTGGCATGGTTGAATGTATGCCCCTAAAAAGCTTCCAAGCAAGATAATAAGGCAAAAGACTTCTCCTCATTGCTTGATCCTTCAGCACATGGTGTTTACTCAGTGTTGAATTGATTAGATACAAGAGAAGGCAGGACTTTGCATTTTTTTATATTTGTGGAGAACAGGGTGTTTTAGTAGGTGTGGCTTTCATGACAAACTGCAGCTGTCAAAATTACCTCTTTCACCCATCTACTGAAGAGACAGGAGCCCTGTCCTTTTGTGCCTGGTGACCTTAATTCAATGGTATTTTGCCTCTAGCTATGGTTGCCTAGTACAGGTACCATTAGAGCCATGTTTTTCTTGCAGTAAATTCTTCATGAAATACTATAATAGAATTATATGGGAGTGGAAAAGAACATTCTTTACTTCTTGAAGTCTTTGGACCGGGGGGGGGGGGGGGGAAGCTAGCAAAACACTTGTGCAATTTGTACCTCCTCATATTGAGCCCGGCTCAGTTTGACTGTTTACTTTGAGCGTACTTCCTGTTCTGCAGCTTTAGAGTGAATAAGGGAGGTTACTGAGTTTCCACATTTCCCCAGTAGCATTATTCCATATGTCTGAAGAAGTGGACATGAGCCATGAAACCTCACATTAAAAATAATAGTCTTCAAGGTGCTACATGATTTGTTGTTGTTGTTGTTGTTTCTTTTTCCACCCTCTACCTTTGGATTTCCCCAGTAACTCTTTTCTTTTTCTTCTTTTCATAGGATTGCAGAGCAAATGGTAAGTAAGGAAACAATCATCCCTGTGCTTTTAGTCTGTGTTGATCAGGGCACAACAGGTAGTGTGGCCAGATGCAGAAAAAAGGAAAGCGCTCCTGTAACTTTTAATAGTTACACAAAAGGAGGTACATTTGCAGGCTGTACAAGTAACAACATCTAGAAATGGTAATTTGTACCCCAAAATGGAAAAAGGGACGTGGTGGCACTGTGGGCTAAACCGCAGAAGCCTGTGCTGCAGGGTCAGAAGACCAAGCAGTCGTAAGATCGAATCCACGCGACGGAGTGAATGCCCGTCGCTTGTCCAAGCTCCCGCCAACCTAGCGGTTCAAAAGCATATAAATGCAAGTAGATAAATAGGGACCACCTCGGTGGGGAGGTAACAGCGTTCCGTGTCTAAGTCGCACTGGCCATGTGACCACGGAAGATTATCTTCGGACAAAACGCTGGCTCTATGGCTTGGAAACAGGGATGAGCACCGCCCCCTAGAGTCGAACACGACTGGACAAAAATGGTCAAGGGGAACCTTTTGTGTTTAGTCGTTTAGTCGTGTCCGACTCTTCGTGACCCCATGGACCAGAGCACGCCAGGCCCTCCTGTCTTCCACTGCCTCCCGGAGTTGTGTCAGGTTCATGTTGGTTGCTTCGCAGACACTGTCCAGCCATCTCATCCTCGGTCGTCCCCTTCTCCTCTTGCCATCACACCTTCCTAACATCAAGGTTTTTTCCAAGGACTCTTTTCTTCTCATGAGATGGCCAAAGTACTGGAGCCTCAGCTTCAGGATCTGTCCTTCAAGTGAGCATTCAGGGTTGATTTCCTTTAGAACTGATAGGTTTGTTCTCCTTGCAGTCCAGGGGATTCTCAAGAGTCTCCTCCAGCACCACAATTCAAAGGCATAAATTCTTCGGCGGTCTGCTTTCTTTATGGTCCAGCTCTCACTTCCATACATCACGACAGGAAAAACCATAGCTTTGACTATTCGGACTTTTGTTGGCAAGGTGATGTCTCTGCTTTTCAAGATGCTGTCAAGATTTGTCATCGCTTTCCTCCCAAGAAGAAGGCGCCTTTTAATTTCAGGGCTGCTGTCTCCATCTGCAGTGATCATGGAGCCCAGGAAGATAAAATTTGACACTGCCTCCATATCTTCCCCTTCTATTTCCCAGGAGGTGATGGGACCAGTGGCCATGATCTTAGTTTTTTTGATGTTGAGTTTCAGACCGTTTTTTGCACTCTCCTCTTTCACTCTCATTACAAGGTTCTTTAATTCCTCCTCACTTTCTGCCATCAGAGTGGTATCATCTGCATATCGGAGGTTGTTGATATTTCTTCCGGCAATCTTAATTCCGGCTTGGGTTTCTTCCAGTCCAGCCTTCCGCATGATGTATTCTGCATATAAGTTAAATAAGCTGGGGGACAATATACAGCCTTGCCGTACTCCTTTCCCAATTTTGAACCACTCAGTTGTTCCATGACCAGTTCTAACTGTTGCTTCCTGTCCCACATATAGGTTTCTCAGGAGACAGATAAAGTGGTCAGGCACTCCCATTTCTTTAAGAACTTGCCATAGTTTGCTGTGGTCCACACAGTCAAAGGCTTTCGCATAATCAATGAAGCAGAAGTAGATATTTTTCTGGAACTCTCTGGCTTTCTCCATAATCCAGCGCAAGTTAGCAATTTGGTCTCGAGTTCCTCTGCCTCTTCGGAATCCAGCTTGTACTTCTGGGAGTTCTCGGTCCACATACTGCTGAAGCCTACCTTGTAGGATTTTGAGCATAACCTTGCTAGCGTGCGAAATGAGTGCAATTGTACGGTAGTTGGAGCATTCTTTGGCACTGCCTTTCTTTGGGATTGGGATGTAGACTGATCTTTTCCAATCCTCTGGCCACTGTTGAGTTTTCCAAACTTGCTGGCATATTGAATGTAGCACCTTAACAGCATCATCTTTCAAGATTTTAAATAGTTCAACTGGAATGCCATCACCTCCACTGGCCTTGTTGTTAGCCAGGCTTTCTAAGGCCCACTTGACTTCGCTCTCCAGGATGTCTGGCTCAAGGTCAGCAACTACATTGTCTGGGTTGTCCGGGATATCCAAATCTTTCTGATATAATTCCTCTGTGTATTCTTGCCACCTCGTCTTGACGTCTTCTGCTTCTGTTAGGTCCCTCCCATTTTTGTCTTTTATCATGTTCATCTTTGCGCAAAATGTTCCTCTAATATGTCCAATTTTCCTGAACAGATCTCTGGTCTTTCCTTTTCTGTTATCTTCCTCTATTTCTTTGCATTGTTCATTTAAGAAGGCCCTCTTGTCTCTCCTTGCTATTCTTTGGAAGTCTGCATTCAAGTTTCTGTAACTTTCCCTATCTCCCTTGCATTTTGCTTCCCTTCTCCTCTCTGCTATTTCTAAGGCCTCGTTGGACAGCCACTTTGCTTTCTTGCATTTCCTTTTCTTTGGGATGGTTTTCGATGCTGCCTCCTGGACAATGTTACGAGCCTCTATCCAAAGTTCTTCAGGCACTCTGTCCACCAAATCTAGTTCCTTAAATCTGTTCTTTACTTCCACTGTGTATTCATAAGGGATTTGGTTTAGATTATACCTGAGTGGCCCAGTGGTTTTTCCTAATCTCTTCAGTCTAAGCTTGAATTTTGCTATGAGAAGATGATGATCAGAACCGCAGTCAGCTCCAGGTCTTGTTTTTGCTGACTGTATAGAGCTTCTCCATCTTTGGCTGCAGAGAATATAATCAATCTGATTTCGATATTGCCCATCTGGTGATTTCCATGTATAGAGTCGCCTCTTGTGTTGTTGGAAAAGAGTGTTTGTGATGACCAGCTTATTCTCTTGACAAAACTCTATTAGCCTTTGTCCTGCTTCATTCTGAACTCCAAGGCCAAACTTCCCTGTTGTTCCTTTTATCTCTTGGCTCCCTACTTTAGCATTCCAGTCCCCTAGAATGAGAAGAACATCTTTCTTTGGTGTCAGTTCTAGAAGGTGTTGTAAATCTTCATAGAATTGTTCAATTTCAGTCTCCTCAGCAATGCTGGTTGGTGCATAAACTTGGATTATTGTGATGTTGAATGGTCTGCCTTGGATTCGTATTGACATCATTCTATCATTTTTGAGATTGTATCCCATTACAGCTTTTCCCACTCTTTTGTTGACTATGAGGGCTACTCCATTCCTTCTACGGGATTCTTGCCCACAATAGTAGATATGATAATCATCTGAGCTGAATTCGCCCATTCCCGTCCATTTTAGTTCACTGATGCCCAGGATGTCGATGTTTATTCTTGCCATCTCCTGTTTGACCACCTCCAGCTTCCCAACGTTCATAGATCTTACATTCCAGGTTCCTATGCAGTATTCTTCTTTGCAGCATTGGATTTTCCTTTCACTTCCAGGCACGTCCACAGCTGAGCGTCCTTTCGGCTTTGGCCCAACCACTTCATTAGCTCTGGAGCTACTTGTACTTGTCCTCCACTCTTCCTCAATAGCATGTTGGACGCCTTCCGACCTGAGGGGCCCATCTTCTAGCGTCATATCTTTTAGCCTTTTGTTTCTGATCATGGGGCGTTCTTGGCAAAGATACTGGAGTGGCTTGCCATTTCCTACTCCAGGTGGATTGCGTTTAGTTGGAACTCTCCACTATGTCCTGTCCGTCTTGGGTGTCCCTGCACGGCATAGCCCATAGCTTCTCTGAGTTACTCAAGCCCCTTCGCCACGACAAGGCAGCAATCCATGAAGGGGAACCTTTACCTTTACCTTTAACCCAGAATGGAACCCCGTCCTCTGTTGCTTCTGGCCACCATAGCAGCTGGAGACCGTAGGCACCTGGGATGGAGAAGTAAGCTATGGAAAAGGAGTTGAAATGCTGTGGTGAGGTGCTGTGTTGCACAGGATTCCCCCCCCCCATGGGGGAGGGAAACCAAATCAAATGGCTCCTAGTCGGATGAGAAACTCTCCACTTGCCTCTGTATCTTCCTGACAGTGTGAACTGATCCTAATAGAAATCCGCCTCTTCTCAGGCAGTATTCCTCAGGAGTAGGGTGAATGGAAGGCAGTGGGGCTTACCTTTGAACTGGCTCACACAAGACTGCCTTGCCAGAGTAGTTAAGTTGTACTGTAGTTGGGCACAGGGCTACTTTGAAAGTGACATAGCCCCACCTTTTAGGAATTGCTTACCCAGATCTGAGAGAGGGCCAGGCTACCATAGTTCAAGCAGACATTCTTATTTGAGTTCTGGTACTGGATCCATGGGGGGGGGGGGGCGGAGAAAGAAATGTAGCCTAATCCTGTGCATGTTTACTCAGTGGTGAGCTACCTTGAGTTTAATGGGATGTACTTCAATGTGGGTATGCACTGGGTTCTATTATGATGTCCAAATGCAGAAGAGGACAGCACTTTTACACCTTTATCAGTTAACCAAAAACAGGAATTTCAGAAGTTGTGGTCTGCTATGCAAGCCACAAAATTACAAAACCTCCCTTTTCTACACTGACTGGAAAAGTGTAGGAGCCCTGGATTAGATTCAAATTAAGGAATTTGTTGGAAGAAATACGTATAATTTAAGACATGCTGCAGAAAGCAGCAGTGACTTGAAATGACTGGGAAGAAAAAAGTTAAAGAAGGTGGCCTAAAAGTGGAACTACAAATGGACTTTGAAAAGATAAATATAACTACTACAAAAGAACTGAATAACATTAATGTTGACAGTGGAGACATTACAGTTTGTTTTAGGATTTCTTGTACTTTGGTTCAGTCCTCCCGTCAGTTAAGGCTGAGACTTGGCAATAATGGAGGAAGCAGAATAGATCCTTAAGAATAAAGATATGTCACTGGAGGCCAAGGCCAAGATCATCCATCTTGTGGCATTCCTGATTGCTGATTGCAAAAGCTGGTTGGTGAAGAAAGGTTGAGGAGAGGAAAAGAAAATCAATTCATTTGGAAAGTGCTGTTGGAGCAGAGGTTTAGAGATGCCACAGACTGCTAGATCAAATCCAGGCTGAATGTTCTGTTGAATAAATAAAGGACTAAATGATCATATAAGGCAGGTGTGAGGGATTGGTCACAGAACTTGGGAAAATTACCCTTTTAAAAATTATGATTGAGTAATGCTAGGAGTTGTAGTTCAAAAACAGAGGCTTCAGTTAAAACGTCAGGACAAAATATCTAACGAGGTGAAGTAGGATATATTCCTTGATTGCAAGACGCATTGACACAGAGTGTGAATGGCCCCTCTAGCAAGGATGTTTGTAGTTTTCTGCATTGATTACAGGTTGGACTGGAAAATGAAGACTTTTACACTAGAAGGCCTTTCTGAGTCTAAAAGCCTGTGAGCCTAAAAGACTCGGAAGGTTGGCTGCGGTATGGTTAGCGCTGGAGCTGCATCCTGATCCTTCCACTCTCTTCCACAGTGCATGGTGCCCTGCCCAAACCTCGATGCCAGCGGAAGCTCCGGGAGAGCCCCTCCTTGCCTCTGCCCATGCTTGCCCTAAATGCAGTTCAGCCATGCCAGCAACCTGGATGCCAGATGTGTGTCCGTATCCAGTTGGCTCTAAACGCTACAGGTATGGGACAGAAGTGGATGGAAGGTGGTTGTAAACTGAGATGGGGAAAACATAAAATTTCTGTTTGGAGGTATTGGGGACCTTAGGGACCTTGTAGGCTCAAGCAAGAGATTGGAAAAGTTACTTTTTTTCAAGACTGTAATGTCTAGGATCTCCAGCCTGTTTTAATCCAAAAAGTGACTTTTCTGAACTCTGAATCAGATCAGTTTAGACCCCAAATACAGTGGACCCTCAACTTACAGATGGGTCCACTTACAGACTTTTCGAGTTACAGACTTCTCTGGCCGCAAAATTTAGGTTCGACTTGCAGCCAGAGAATCGACCTACAGAGCGGGGAAAAAGCCCAAAATGGAACAAAATCGGCCGGTTATGGATTAATCAGTTTTCAATGCATTGTAGGTCAATGGAGCCTCGACCTACAGACTTTTCGACCTGCAGCCACTGTTCCAATACAGATTAATTCCGTAAGTCGAGGGTCCTCTGTATGCTTCTTTAGTTCTGTATTTTAGGGCCGAAATAATTCTGAGAAGGATAAAAAAGCAAAAAAGCAAAGCGTGCTGCTTATATACCGCCCCATAGCGCTTCAAGCACTCTCTGTGCGGTTTGCAATTTAATTATGCAGGCTACACATTGCCTCTTCCAGCGAGCTGGGTACTCATTTTACCGACCTCGGAAGGATGGAAGGCTGAGTCAACCTTGAGCCGGCTACCTGGGATTTGAACCCCAGGTCGTGAGCACAGTGGAGCATGGAATCAATTCCAAGCATCTGTTTGTCATCACCAAGATGAGAAACTGCCTTTCACAAAACTGAAAGTTTCTGAAAAAAGGGAGCTTCATGTTGTAGGAGCATAATTGTGGGCTTGCACCATAGATGTCCAAGTGCATCGTGTAGAGACAGTACTGTAAAGTTTGGACAAAAACCATGGCAGAATCCGGTTTTTTGGTACAGGAAAAAAAGGGGGAGGCTCAGGAAAAGATTTACTTGGAAGCTAACTTCTTACCATGGGCTACCACTCTCAAGATTTGGACATGTCTTGTTTCTCTTTTTCCATTCTAGGCATCAGAGGGCTGGAGCTGAATTTTTTGGTTCTGAGAACTAACCGCTTTGGCCGGCTTCAGGTCTTTAAGAAGCAGAGAAACCAGGAATATACAGGGACATTGGTGAGTTCTTGATGGCCCTGCTTTTCCTGTGAGTGGGTTGGTCTTCAGTTTGGATGCATTTCTAAGGCTGCTCCTTTCTTTTCCTTGTAAAGTGTGGGTGTCTCTTAAGATCAATGTAGCAGACAGAAATAACATGTTCTTTCATGTTATGCACGAAGGAAAGCATTCTAGCAGTAGAAGTGCTGCCATTTATGCAGCTTTTAGAGCAGTTTCTGCAAACTGAGTCTCTCCCAGTGTTCCCAGTAGCTTTCACAGTGGCTGGTGCTCAGGGATGAGGGGAGCTGTAGACAACAATGGAGGTGAAGTTGCAGATGGCTTTGTTAGAGTTACTGGAGCACTACTGAGAAAGAAAGGTGGGAGACACAGGGAAATCATAGCATCAACATTTTGCTTATACAGTGGTGCTTCGCTTAACGGGCGCCTCGTTTAACGACGAATCTGAGTAGCGATGAATTTTTTGCGATCGCTTTTGCGATCACATTGTGATGATTTAGATAGAGAAAAATCGCTTTGCGATGATCGGTACCTTGTTTCGCATACCGATCATTGCATAGTGATGATTTTCCAACAGCTGATTGGCGGTTCCAAAATGGCCGCCGGGTAAAAAAAATGGCCGCCCGCTGTGTTTTCGCCCGGATTCCTCGCTTACCGGGCAGCAAAGATGGCGGATTTTGGCTTAAAGGTGAGTTTGAAGCCCATAGGAACGCATTAAAGGGGTTTCAATGCATTCCTATGGGCTTTTTAAATTTGCATAGCGACGAAATCGCTTTGCAGCGATTTTTGCTGCACGGATTATCGTCACTATGCGGGGCACCACTGTATATATTTTTTATGTTATTACGTCTTACAATCTTTCTCAGGCTGCTGCATTAGGAAACTACTAATCTTTGCAGAGTCCTCACTCAAAGTAGTATCTTTCAGCAACAGATCACACTTTTCTGCCAAATTTAGGAGTCAGCAGGACTTTGGAGGGGCCAGACAGAATCAGAAACCTGTTTCCTGGCCTCTGCAAGTAACCTGAGCTCAATGATTCTAGGCACTGGTAACTAGTCAGTGGATATCTGTATAAATCTCATCCAGACAAAAATAAAAACAGAAAACAAAGAAACAAAAAATGTAGCACCTTAAAGCTCACCTTCCTATCTGGAGTTTTCTGAAGAAGTGGATGGATCCATGAAAGCTCCCAGTTAGCCTTTTTACAGTTGCTGTCATGTGTGTGTGTGTGTGTGTGTCCCCAGATCTACTTGCACAGACTAACATGGCTACTTCTTTGAAAACTACATTTATAAATTTTGAATGTAAAATTTTGCTTCTGGGGGAGATAAAAAAGGTACATTCCCAATAACTGTGAATGGTATTACAGCCTGAAATACAGAAATGGGGGCACATGCATCATGTGCTGTGTGTGCCCGCACATGGTGTACCAACACAACCTTTGAACCTTTTCCATCTGCTTTTAATAGGAGAAAAGCAGAATTGCTCAGCCATTTTAATGTTTATTTCATGAGGGAACGAGACTTGCTCTTTTAAGACTCAGGATTCACAGTATAATTCATGAACTGGAAATACTAGAGGCTACTGTTCTCACCATGGCAGTCTTTTCCCCAGTGGCAGGTGCATCTCGAGTGTTTCCCAGTGGAGAGTGGCCAGCAGGTGCTTGTCTCACTAGAAACTGTTCCTGCTGGGGTGCTGAGGCTCAACCAAAGCCTTTTCGTCACTAACAAGCAGTCAGGTAAGATACAGCCAGAATACTGAGCGGCCTAGTTTATTGCAGCCTCTGTCTACTAGCACCGAAAGGTCTCGCGTTCTATGCTCCAAATCCGTAGTGGGAATAAATGATGCTCATTAAATGAATAATTATAAAGGAGGTAAAAACCTATGGCATACAGAACTGCTGTAGTAGTAAAAGATAAAGGCTGAAAGAGGATCACAGGTAAAACCAGAGATGGACAAATCTTGACAGTTTTGCTTAGTTTTTTAAATTTATTTTTTCAGTCTGCAAACTTTTTCCGTCCTGTTCCTGTATGGGTTTGCAATTTTACAGCTGTCCTTTTATTTCATGGTTTTTATATATAGCTTGTTTTTTTTTAGTGTTAGTAGTCTTTATTTTTATTTTTAATGGAAAATTGGATTATAAATTCTATAACTTTTAATAAAATCTGCTGAAATATTCATACACTTTTTTGTGTTTCTCTTTATATGTATTTTGCATCATACAGTTTGGCTAGATATACATACTTTTCCTAACTATTTTCCCTAAATAAAATGCATTTGTTGTGCCTTATGTTCTTACATCCATATAATTCATTTCAAAATGTAATGGCATCTTGGTGTATGTATTGGTTTAGCAAGTGCAAATGACTAAATACAGACTGAACTGAGCCCTGCGGTGCAGTGGTTAAACTGCAGTACTGCAGTCAAGCCTCTGCTCACAACTTGAGTTCTATCCTGACGAGTTCAGGTGGCCATCTCGAGATTGACCCATCCTTCCATCCTTCTAAGATCGGTATCCAATTGTGTACCCAGCTTGCTGAGGGGCAAATTGTTGTTTGCATAATTATGTTGTAAACCCTCAGAGAATGCTCTAGCACTATGGAGTGATATATAAGTTGACAGCAACAACAAATTTCTCCGTATTCTGCAGTAGGCTAGAGGGCTACTACAAGAAAGGTAGCTCTGTAGTAAGCATTGTACCGCAGAAGAAAACAAATAGAAATGGAAACTAGAAAGAAAATTATGGGAGAAGCACAATTATAAGAGAGAACGATCAGAGCTTAGAAATGTTACTTTTTTTTCATACTATAACCCTCATTGTCCACCAGCTAGCATGGTCAGGGGGTCCAGGGAATAGTCCAAAACAGTAACTTGTTCAAACTTGAAGAATGTCAGGTTCTTGTGGAGAGATGGTGTCCTTTGAAAGGACATTAGTGTGGTGGGGCTTTGTCCTGATGCCTGCTATGGACGGTTTTCTTTTCCCAGGACCTGAATTTCACTACACCTGGTTGCCAGGAGAAAAAGCCTTTGAGGTGTCTGTTCCTGAGGGCCGTGCCGTCATGGTGCGCCTCTGCCATCAGTTGGCTCTGGAGTGTGAAGAATTGCACCAACCTTTCCACAAGCAGGTAGGAACTGTGAAATGTCCTACCTCAGATGCCAGAATAGCTTGACCGCTCTTGGGGATTATTCATTCACCTGGTGGAATGGGGGAGACACTGGAGCATGGAGAAGTTACTTCTCCTTTTTCCATTTTCCGACATTTCCCAGCAAGCATGTTTCCAAGGGCACAGTTTGCTGTTTTACTTCAGGAAGCCAAATGTCCTGGCCCACCCCAGGCAAAGACCTTTGGCTGAGAGTTGAAGCCAGATGGTGTGAGCAGTAGGAGATTAGCTGGGCAACAAGATGGTGGGATGCAGAAGAAGGCAACATCCCATCATCAGTGGCCTGATATCTGATAATCTTTAGCTTCTGCTGCTGTTTCATCTGTCTTGGTCAGAGAACAGAGAGAGAACTGAAAGGGGGCTCCTTGAGATACCCAGAGATATGTGGGCCATGCTTGTTGAGATATCGCACTGCAGAGAAAAGGGAGAGGCAAAAAGAGTGAAGGAGGATAGAGAGAACATTGTGTGGGCTGAGTTAGAAGAAATACATAAGGCAGCACATTCTGTTCTACTTCAGGCAGAATGAAACTATTTAAAATAAGTAAGTAAGTAAGCCTTCTGACTATCAGGTACTTGCTTGTAGCAATAGCAAAATGACTGATCCCACCATATGATGTCGGTTGCTGACATGAGTAAGGTTTGATAGCAACAGGGAGTGATCAGCTGTGTGATGCCCCTTCTTATTCTGGTCCTGAAAAAAAATTCTGGCCTTAAAACATGCTCAGAGGTTCTTAAATGTGAATACTATGGGCTCTAGCAGTGCACTCTTGGAGCTGTAGGAAAAACAAGATGGATAATATAATATAAGGCACTTGGATTCTGCTCACACCTGTTTTATAGTCCTTTTCCTTTGTCCCTTTTCCCTGCCAGGCCCTGGTCTCCAGAAATCACCCTGCTGTGCTGCCATATGAGCTTCTCCTTCCTTGCTTATGTATTGAGGTGTGTATGTGTCATGTTAAGAGCCTAGGCCCGAAAAAATGCTTGAAGGGAAGTTCAGGACACAGAACTGGAAGGAATGGGATGAAAGGATTGTGCATGGAGACAGAGATGAGCCTTGTGATGGATTCCATGCAGACTTTTGTTTTTTGATAGACGTGCCTGTACCTTTCAGAGTTCTGAGAGATTTTCAGCCAATGGCCACCATATTGCCCAACAGAAAAGGTAGCTACTTTTCAGGATTACAACAACAGCAATGATGATGAAGTGTTGTCAAGTCAGTTCTGACTTATAGTGACTCTTCCAGTGTCTTCAGGTATAAAATACTAAGAAGTGGTTTACCAGTATCATCTTCTGGGGGTGTCCTGGGACTGTGCAGCTTGCCCAAAGCAGCACAAGACACTCTGTATGTGATTTGGGCTAGCCCCTCTGCCAGGTGCTCCAACCCACTAAGTCAGTGGTCCCCAACCTTGGGCCTCCAGATGTTCTTGAACTACAGCTCCCAGAAGCCTTCACCACCACCTTTGCTGGCCAGGATTTCTGGGAGTTGAAGTCCAAGAACATCTGGAGGCCCAAGGTTGGAGACCACTGCACTAAGTTATGCCAGCTGGATTCCCAGGTTTAGCAAGCAGAATACAGTATCCAAAGCAGCGTGGGCTTATTGTCTGCCTTTAGGAGAAGGGCTGTTTGGCTGCAGAAGGCTATCCCTCTTTCTAACCCCAAGACAACCAGTGAAAGCAAAGTTGGAAGATAGCCAGCTGGGCTCTTTCTGACTTCCCCTCTTTTCTTTAGGCATCGTATGACCATCTGGATAGCTTGCGGAAGAAGGTTTGCCCATTCCAGGATCAGCCAGAGATCTGTGAGTCTTGATTTTGAGCCAGATCAGTGTCTCCACCAGTATACTCTTGCTAGGCCTGCAGATAGATTATGGCAGCAATCTTTCACCAATAGCTTAGCTGTGTGGAGAATCAAGGGGCCAGTGTGAGAGGTGGGGTTGCCAGAATTTTTGCTGAACGATGTCTTTGACATTTACCCACGTGGCCCCTGCTTGTTTCACTAGCCTGAGGCCCACAACACGTTTTCTTCTTTCTGCTGCCACCAGTTGACCTCTATCAATACCATTTAATTAGAAAGACTGAGGTCCAAGCTGAGTACAAGGTTGAATAACACAGGTTTATTGATTACAGTTTGCTTAAACAGGTTCTTCACAGACTTTAATGTATTCATTAGATTAGTAATAACTTGTTTTACTCTTAGTTTTCTCTTAGTTCTCTAGAAGTTCCACACTCTTTAACTGCCTCCTTTAACTCCTAACTCTGCCACCCTACCTAACTACCACAGACTAACGTCTACTTCAGACTCTCATCTCTGACTCTAACTGACTGAACTAACCCACTAAATGGTTGTTGTAGGGTTTTCGGGCTGTCTGGCTGTGTTCTTGAGGTTTTTCTTCCTAACGTTTCGTCAGTCTCTGTGGCCAGCATCCTCAGAGGACAGGAGTCAGAACTCTGTCTGCGCTCTGGAGTCAAAACGGAGTTCTGATTTCTGTCCTCTGAGGATGCAGGCCACAGAGACTGACGAAACATTAGGAAGAAAAACCTCAAGAACACGGCCAGACAGCCTGAAAAACCTACAACAACCATCAGATCCCCGCTGTGAAAGCCTTTGAGAATACATTTAACTCACTAAACTTCTCTTACCTGACTCACCCCTCCCTTCTGATTTATCTGGCTCCGCCTCCCAATAGCTTCCATTCGTGTATTCAAATAACTTCAAACATGAGCAGGGTGATCGCCACAAAGTCTTTGTGCTTTTAAGAGCACTTTGCTTAGCCACAAAACTCATTAAGAGTGTGATCAGACAGGCATTTAGCCTGGCCTTGTAGACCACTGTGGGAATGGGTTCATTTTTGACAGTGATCCCACAATATTATCACTGGAGTGAACCAAATAATCCGAAGAGCGTTCCTACCCTCATCTTTCTGGACCCCTTGTCAGTAGCGTCTACTCTTTTGATGAGGGTTAGATCGCTATGGTTTTGTTTGTTTCCAGAGCATGTGATTGCTGGAAATCAACAAAAAGTGACCCTTCCTCTAATTTGCCAATATCATGAATAATTTGCCAATATCAGGCGGATAGCCCAGCTGCGGCCCTACCTTGATGTGGGGTCTCTCACCACTCTGGTGCATGCGCTTGTAGTCTCGAGATTAGACCACTGTAATGCGCTCTACGTGGGGCTACCTTTGAGATTGCTGCGGAAACTACAGGTGGTGCAGAATGCGGCGGCCAGACTACTCAGTGGGCTGAGAAGATACCAACATATCTCCCCCACTCTGGCCGCATTGCATTGGCTGCCAATCCGATTCCGCATTGATTTCAAAGTGTTAACGCTTACTTACAAAGCCCTAAATGGTTTAGGACCTCGATACTTGGCGGAACGCCTTCTCCCATCTAGATCTACCCGTGTCACTCGCGCGAGCCAGGAGATAAGGCTGAGGAGCCTAACGCCGAGAGAGGCCCGAAAGGAAAAGACCAGAATCCGGGCCTTCTCGGCGGTGGCTCCTCGCCTTTGGAACAACTTGCCCCCTGAGATTCGCGCGGCTCCCTCGCTGGGCATTTTTAAGAAACAACTAAAAACATTGATGTATAGGCGGGCCTTCCCAACAGAAAACCCTTGACGATCTTTTTTCTTATTCTGTTCTTTATTATTATTATTATTTTATTTAAGTTTCTGCTGTAAAGTTTTAAAATTACATTGTTGTTTTTACTGTAAGCCGCCTAGAGTGGTCTAATATGATCAGATAGGCGGGATAGAAATAAAATAAATAAATAAATAAATAAAATAAATGAAGTGGCTTAAGAAAAGAACCATTTCAGAATATCAGCAAATTCATCATTTCCTCAGCTCAATGGGGGGGGGGGGGGGAGGAAGTGAAAAAATGTTTAAGTGTCTATTAGAACAGCAAATATGCACCATTATAAAAAAAATAAAAGACCAATGGAAAGCTTCCTCCTGGATCAGCAGGCTCTCAAACAGACCTTTAAGAGAAAAAGCAAACAAAAGTTTCTGGGAGGAAACTTTCTCTTTGGCTTTTTTAAAAAAGTGATACAGCACATATTTTGATTCTCCAGCTACTCTTTTTAACGTTTTGAACACTGAGGGAAGCAGAAAAATTAAGCGAAAGGGGAAGGGATGAGTGGCGTATACTATTACGTGCATGTCACTAGAAGTTCTAATGAACCATTGTCTGTTTGGGACTTCTTTTAATTTGTATTCTCTCTCCACTTCCCACCCCCATTGCACTACTTCTCCAGTTGGCAAAGATCTTTGGTCATCCACACAGTTCCAAGACAGCAGTAACAGTGAGAAGAGCGAGATGAGTATGCTTTTGCGTGGCCGCTGCCTGGTCCAGCCCACGGCTTCCCTTTGTTGGAAGGAAAACATCTCGCCAGAAGCAGTTTGTCGAGACATCCCCAATTCCACAATGACCAGATCGGGCCAGGTAAAGGAATGCTGTGGGCGTACTTCGAACTTAGTAAAGCAGGGATGGGTGACCTTCGTGTCTTAACGAATAGGAGATGAGTAGCCAAAATTTGGGGGAATTCCAGGGCACACTCTCTCCTTTGTTCACTCTTCCCCTTTTTTTCCTGTTGCCACCATGTACTTGCCCAGTCCACCCGGCTGCTTTTCCCTTTCTTCCCACTGCTACAGGAATATTATGGCATGTTACTGAACCCCAAGTTATACAGACAGGTAGCAAGATGCAAGAGTTTCCTTTAGGGTGCAGCTGGATGCAAAATGTGGAGTTGGAAACTGATAGACGTGCAGTTGAAGAAATAGTAGTTAGACAGGAAATGTATATTGGTTCTTTAAAACCTTAAATGACCGGTTACATCATGTTACACAATTTATATAAGGGTTAGGAAGTACTTGGTTTCCATACTTAAAGCAAACTGCCCAAGCCATATTAAATGGCTTTTTCTTCTGGGCAGGAGCCTCCTTTTCTTCACCTTTAGCGGAACTGAAAGTTTGCAGGTCTTTTTGATGGCAGTGTAACAGACACAGCCTAAAGAGCCAGGTTTGGCTTTGGAGATCTGACAGGCCATCTGTGCAACTGGAAAATCTGCTTTAAAGAAAACTCTAGCAAGAAGACTCGCTCATGGCTCCTGCCTTATGGTGAGGCTATGCAAACGGGTGGTCAGCTTCAGGAAAGGCCATGGTTGTTGGACATAATATAGAAAAGGAAACCTTTAGGGAATCCTGACATACTTTCTTTTTTCTAGGAATACATCTTGGGAGGGGTTGATGTGCATCCCCAGCTCTGCTTCAAGGTGAGACATTCATGTGCCTGGTCACTACCACTGCTCATTTACAAGAGAGACTTTACAACAGTGAGGGCTTCACAGGAGTCAAGGGCACTGAAGCTGCAGAGTCTGCATTGCTGATCCTGTGTTGAGCAAGGGGTTAGTCTAGATGATTTCAAAGGTTTCTTTCAATAGCAGAGTTCTAAACCAGGGGCGGGAAACTTGAGCAATGCCAGGAGTCAATTCCTCACTCATTAGACTCACCACAGGCCATGCAAAATGATGTGGGGAATTTGTGTTTTTAGGCTGTAAAATGTTTCAGCGGGCGGGGGGGGGGAGCATTCCCAGGCCACACTCAGAAATCTTAAAGAGAAATGAAAACTTATGGCTAGGATTCTAGTAGGAGAAAGTGTATAGGCTATTGCAGGTGAATTTTAGTCCTGCTTTTATGGAAATATGTCTTCACATGTCCTGAGAAAAGCAAGGTGGATCCAGTAGAGTGCAAGACTTCTCAGTTCATTCTGTGTATGTTTTTTTTTAATACATCAGAAAGGTCTGATAAATATTTTCACGAAGGCTTTCACGGCCAGGATCTAATGGTTCTGGTTTTTTCGGGATCCTTCAGAACACGGCCAAAGAGTCCGAAAAACCCAGAACAACGGTCTGATAAATCATTACACAGTGTAAAGCATTGCCTACAATAAGGAAAGGAATAAACAGTCCAAATCACAGATCTGGCCAAGTCAGGATTCTGAGAATTCTTCAGAAATAAGTTTGCTGAGCTTTATATTTCCATGTTGCCTCTGAAGTGAGCCGTACAGGATGCAGTGGAGCTCCCTCTCAAGTAAGCATGTAGAAGGTTGCAGCTGTTGTTGCTCCAGATAAATAACAATGGGTACAGAAATCCATAGTAGAAATCTGGAAGAACTGTTGAGGTGTGTGACTAGATAGGTGGGATATAAATAAAATAAAATAAAATAAAATAAATAAAATAAATAAATAAATAAATAAATAAAATAATAATAATAATAATAATAATAATAATAATAATAATAATAATAATAATAATAATAATAATAATAATAATAATAATAATAATAATAATAATAATAATAATAATAATAATAATAATAATAATAATAATAATAATAATAAGTGGTGCCACAGTGCTGGAACACAGAGAGATCTTCATCACTAGATGAGTTTCAGTGGGCTGGATCTATGGGGCTGCAGCTAGCTTATCTTATTTTCATTGTGGTGCCCATCTGAGATGTATTAGACTCTGACCCCCCATCATCCCTGGAGGCAGTGATAATGGGAAGTGCAATGTATCTGCCTATTGGAAGAAGCTGAGTTAGATGATCTTGTGTAGTCTGTGCAAGTCTTACATTCAAGGCCACCCACCATAGAAGGAGCGGGAACATGTGTGTATTTTTGTAGGAATTCTGGAAACCAGATCTATGAATTCCCTTTTCATTGCCTTTTGCTGGTGGGAGTATAGAGTGCAGGTTTTAATATAACCAATCATAACATTTTCCATCATTTTGGTCTCTTCTAGTTCTCGTACAAGAACTCAAGCCACATTAAGTGCCCTCATGAGGCAGGTAAGTCCATCTAAAGCACAGCACAAATTTCTGGTTTGGTACAGTGGAATCGTGGAAAATTTATAGGCCAAGGGGGTGATTTATAAATGCTGAAATCATACTTGTTAGGTTTGCAAGCACCAAATTAAGAAAAGGTTTGTTTGTCTGGCCCTTTAAACTCTTTTCCTCATTGTGACACACACATAGTCACACCTGATGGTCAAACCACAGTAGTCTCCTTCAAGAACAGACAATAGAAGCCCTTGTGTTTCCACTGAGTCCTCATGTTTCTCTCTCTGTAACATACTGACTAAAATTCTGTTGGGAGTTTTATTCTGATGCAACATAAACAGTGTAACGTTGGGAAGCAACTTGCCTCAAGTTAAGAATATATCATAGAGATTGGCTGAAATCCTGTTGCTTTGTTTAAGAAACTTTGTAACTTTGGGGTACATTCCTTGGCTGTAAATAAAGAGTCCATAAGCTTATTCTTCTCTGTGTGTGTCCACTTTGGCTTGGTGCATGTGTGCACACACCAGAGAACCATGATGGGGACACTTTTATTTACTTACTAGTGAGGAATAGACTGAAGGTTACAGATCTTGCACTAAGTAACAAGATTTCAGCCATTATGTTATGCAACTCAGTCTGTAATTTGAGGCAATTCACGTCAAAAGCTACACCTTTTGCATTGTCTATTGCTGTAACCAGCAGGATTTTGGCTGCTTGACTGTGCTGCATTTGGATATGTAGGTCCTGCCTGGGATTGTCTAGCCTAATGTTGTGTCTGCTCTAGGAGCACAGAGGGAATAAATTGGGATTTACTGAGGACGAGTTTTTGACTTCTAGTTATTTAACAATATTGAGAGGAGAAAATTACCACCGTTGAAATGAAGAAAATCTTGGGGACAGAGTGTGTGAGGAAATTGAGTGTGGGTTTAACAAAATTAAAGTAAAACTTTCTCCTAATTACACAGCTGATAAAATGGTTCAGTCAGGAACCTACAGAGCAGACTGAGCAACTCTCTCAGTAGACTATCCCTTATTTGTTAGTTTACCTCATCTGGCACTTGTTGTCTCAATAAACTCACTCAGAGAATTCTGGTAATGAGAAAGAATAAAGTGTTTTGTTCATTTACAGTTCTTTGTAGATAAAAACAAGCATCATATTGTGTGGAAATTTATTAACTGGTTATATCACTGAGCTTAACAGGTTAACTAGTGTCATTACTGACTAACTGACTGGTTACATACCTGACAGAACACTTAGCCCTAACTATCTACTTCTGATACTGCTCTTAGAACTCTGACTAACTGTAAAAAGGCGGGGAAAGACTCTGAGGTAGTGAGAGAATTATTGGCTGTTACTGCTTGATTGACGTTAACTGCAGTACAGAAATTCCCTCCCAGTTAATACCTCTCAAAGACATCGTATGTAGGTTGTAATACAGCCAATAGAAAACTTATGGTAACCAGAATGGATCTTTCTGTGGAAAGACATCAAGCTTTGTGTAGCTGTAGTATATAAAACAAAGAGTAGTGCAATCAAGTAATTTTGGAATCTCTCAAATGTGGATCATTCATTGTATTACTTTACACTAGAGCAGTGGTTCCCAACCTTGGATAACCCTGGTGTTCTTGGACTACATCTCTAGAAGCCCAGCACAGCACAGCTAGTGGTGAGGACTTGTGGGAACTACAGTCCAAGAACATCTGAGTTACCCAAGGTTGGGAACCACTGCACTCAAGCATGGCTTGCCAACACTGTGACTTCTGGGGGCCTTCCTGCTTATTCTGCTTTGGGGACATTGACCTTCCAACCTAAATATATGCCCTCATGGTGTCATTGGAAAGACATCCCTCTTATTTATTCTCAAAAATTACTTGGAAGCACTCTGTTCTTTTCTCCTAAGAATATGCCTTTGCCCCTGGCTAAATAATGGATCTCAAGATCCTAGTAAAATGTAAGAGAAGTTCTATCTTCCCCATTCTCTTCCAGAGCTTTGAAAAGTTCGTTTTATGGTCTGCAACTTATCAGCAAGCATTCTCTGTTCCAACTCCTGGTCTATTGTAACTGACAGTGACTTTCCACAGTTTTAAGTAGACATGTGAAGATTTTTTTTGTTTGGATAAGAAGTTGCTTACCTGGGGGGTTCTGGGAGCTGTAGTCCAAAGACACAAATCTGTGCATCTCTAGTCTTATGCACTGCTTCCCAAGGGTTTTCCTGGAGGTGCCAGAGATTAAACTTGCATATTTGCTCTATGACTAAGTTATGGCTCTTTGCACATTGTCTTCCAGGGAAACTTTGCTTTCCAGGGAAACTTGCAAACAATGGACTCTAACCCTTGATTAACAAATACCCCGTGGAAATGTTGGTGCCTAAGGCTTTTAAGAGGATGGGGGCCTCTGTTAGCGAACTCAGAAGCCTGCTCTCTGCTGAGGTTATTCAGATATTTCGGACTAGGGTGTTGGCAGCCACTCAGTCGTTAATGTAAATATATACAGTACTTGTAGTTAGCAAGCAGAAAATGTGTCATTGATAAACAATAAGATCTTGAAGACAAAGTGTTCTTGCTTGTGGCTAGTAGAAAATAAGATAAAGATTTTTCTAACCAAAGTAGTTTTGTGAAAGCAGGGGAGTTTGTTATGGAAATTTTAAAAATTAAATGCCCTTGGTTGATTTTTAGAAAGCTTGTAGTGTGTTTTTCTCCAGCTGTAATCTGGAGGAGTTGTGATTTTGTTGCCATCACAGAAAGCAAATTTCACCCACACAAAGTGAATATGAGGAAATGTAGACTTACCCAGGCCTTAGGGCATGTCTACATGGCAGGGTTTGGAATGGTCTGGTTCATGCTTAAAAGATTCTTATTTTTAGTACAATCTATTTTATCTCTCACTTGAGCGATCCTTCAGTTCACACCGATTGACATTTTTTCTCCCATTAGAAGGGTCCAGACAGGTCTTTGGATTGCTCTCATTTGTCCCCCTTTTGATTAATGACACTCCCCTTCCCGCCTCCTTCCCCACCTTTTTCAGCAGCCATGATTCAGTAGGCTCTGGCAACTTCTCTCTCTCTCTGTCTCTGTCTCTAACTCTCTCTCTCTGTCTCTCTCTGGTTAAATAAAGTAAGTGACATAGTGAAACAGCATCTATCTAGCATGGTATGCATTATACCACCAATGTATATCATTTATCTAGAACAGCCATGGTGAACCTATGGCACACGTGTCACCTGTGTCATGCAGACCCCTTCCTGCCGGCACACAAGCCATAAGTTGCTAGATTGCTACTCCCCCCACCTGCACAGCCAAATTTGAGAAGGTGGCTGCAGCCACGGTGCTGGTGCTTCAGCAGGTGCATCCAGAGCAGCTGGTGCTGGCAGCGGATCTGGAGTGGGGTCTCAGGGCAGCTCCGTGCCGGGATTCCCCCTTCCGCTGCCACTTCTGGTTCCGCCACCATCACTTCTGGTTCTGCTGCTGCAGTGTCTAGAATAACACTGCATCAGTAGGAAAATATATTGTAAAATTTAAAATAGTAGAGTAGATGAAAATAGAGTGGGAAGAGGGTCTTTCTTGGTTTCTTTTCAATACCACAACTCACCAAATATATCACAGGGTTGTCACCTCAGACAACACCGCCCACAGCTCTTATTTGTGTGTGGACTAACCATCTGCATCGGCTACAAAATTGGACAATTAGGAGTGCTCCAAATAATGTCAAAAAAAGGAAAACCCTGTAGCCCTACTGCTGTGTCAAAAATGGAGTGAAAGAGCTCCAAAAAAGAGCAAAATGGATTGTTTTAAATCAAAACAAGTGGACGGTGTAAACCAAATAGTGACCTCTTCTGTCTGTGTGGATGTCCCTTAATTAGTTGTGTCCCACTGAAGAGTCCCAAAGGGATGGGAAACTAAGGTCTGCTGCCTTGCCATTGTATATTAAATTAATGTAGATGGTATTTTATTCCTTGTTGTGAGGTTTAAATAGAGGTATACATAAAATGTTATGAGGAATAAAGAAAGTAATCAGAAATCTTATTCTCCGTCTCTTGTAACACTAGTACTGAAAATCATTTGATAAAGCTGAATGGGGATATAAATATTCAGAGTGGAGAAAAGGAAGTAAAAATTTTTGCAGTGGGTAGTCAAACCAGATGATTCAGGAGGAATAGCTCAGTCTGTTGCAATGAAGCCAGCAAAAAAGTCCTTTGCTACCTTAAAGACTAATATTTATTTATTAGTAATTTATTTGTTAGATAAATTTGTTGAGGATAAGGCAATCAGTCAGTCCTAATCATGGTTCTGAAGCTCAACCTCAAAAAAACTAAGATCATGGCCACTGGTCCCATAACCTCCTGGCAAATAGAAGGGGAAGATACGGAGGCAGTGACAGATTTTACTTTCTTGGGCTCCATGATCACTGCAGATGGGGACAGCAGCCATGAAATTAAAAGACGCCTGCTTCTTGGGAGGAAAGTGATGACAAACCTCGACAGCATCTTAAAAATCAGAGACATCACCTTGCCAACAAAGGTCCGCATAGTCAAAGCTATGGTTTTTCCAGTAGTGATGTATGGAAGTGAGAGCTGGGCCATAAAGAAAGGTGACCGCCAAAAAATTGATGCTTTTGAATTGTGGTTCTGGAGGAGGCTCTTGAGAGTCCGCTGGACGGCAAGGAGAACAAACTTATCCATTCTAAAGGAAATCAACCCTGAGTGCTCACTAAGGGCAGATCCTGAAGCTGAGGCTCCAATACTTTGGCCATCTCATGAGAAGAGAAGACTCTCTGGAAAAGACCCTGATGTTGGGAAAGAGTGAAGGCAAGAGGAGAAGAGGACGACAGAGGATGAGGTGATTGGACAGTGTCATCAAGGCTACCAACATGAATTTGACCAAACTCCAGGAGGCAGTAAAAGACAGGAGGTCTTAGCGTGCTCTGGTCCATGGGGTCACGAAGAGTTGGACACGGCTTAATGAATAAGCAACAAACAAATCATGGTTCTAAATACATGTTTACTAAGGAGCAGCAGTGGGAGAGGATGTTACCCTACTTCTTGGGAATGGAGAACCAATGGAGAAGCAAAGCAAGGAGTGGAATTTCTGATTGGAGTGAATATTTCGAAAGTGCCTTTGAAATAAAGGGGAGCCGTGTGGTCCAAACCAAATAAAATACAAATCCAAGAATAGGTGATACAGTGGTGCCTCGCTTTACGATTGCTCCGCATTACGACGAATCCGCTTTACAACGATCTTTTTGCGATCACAATTGCGATCACAAAATGATGGTCTAAATGGGGGAATTTCGCTTTGCGATGATCGGTTCCCTGCTTCGGCAGTTTCAAAATGGCCACCGGGTAAATAAAATGGCTCCCCGCTGTGTTTAGGGTTGGATTCCTCACTATACAGGCAGCGAAAATGGCCGCCATATGGAGGATCTTTGCTGGACGGTGAGTTTTAAGCCCATTGGAACACATTGAAAGGTTTTCAATGCGTTTCAATGGGCTTTTTATTTATTTTATTTTTTTATTTTCACTTTACGATGTTTTCGCTTAATGGCGATTTTCCTGAACAGATTATTGTTGTTAAGCGAGGCACCACTGTACCTTTACAGACCATTAAAATCATCATACAATATGCAATCTTTTGTAAATAAAAACACCACTTCTATGGGCTTGTACCAGTATGAAGAAATTAAAAGTCAAAAAGTTCATGGCAAGATGGATTTCACCAAGCGCATCTTTCTTAAATGTAAATAAGGAGAGGTGCAGAAAGCAGTGATAGCTGTTTTAAGGTTACAGCTGAGGCAGCTGTGGATTGAAAGTCACACACCAATTCTTCAAAGAAGCACAGGCTATGTGCATGCACACACCTCCCCATTTGGCCTTTCTTTGAAATGGACAGGTCTAGAAATGGGGACTTCATATCGTATTAGAAATGAGGCATGGCATCACAGGTGGTGCTGATTCCCATCCTGCACACCAGAACTGGCCAGCCTGGTTACCGGTCTCTGTGTGGCACAGGAGTCCCCTTTCATCACCAGTGCACCAGGAAGAAGCCTGGCTTGCTCTTCCCTGCCTCCCTGAGTAGCCAACCACTCATTGGCTGATTGGGGAGACTGCGCGCCGCAGTGGTCAGCTGACTGGGGAGGTGGCAACAGTCGGCCAGGCTCCTTTTTGGCTTGGTGCACCAATGTTGAAGGTGGACCCCTGTGCTGTGCAGAGCCCAGTAAGTGGACCGGCCAGTTCTGGGCATACAGGACAGGAATTGGCACCACTTGCGGTGCAGTCTTTCGTTTCTAATAGGACACGAAGTGCCCATCTCTAGGCATGCTTCTGCTTTGCCAGCGAGGTGCCTGTTGCTCTGTATTGTAGTCCCCATTAATTCCCTTTGTGCTAAATTTAAGTGGTCCCAGTGTTTCTCGTTTTACAAGTGAAATGGGGCCTTGCTGCCCTGCTTGAAAGTTTATGGTTTCTGCATGTTGCCAAGGCTCCCCAGTATATGTAGAATAAGAAAAGTACTTAAATTACCAAAATGGCCATGCGAGGACCTTCGATTAGAAGCTTCCAGAATCTCCTGAATGTTGAGTATGTCCACTGAAGGAGGGGAGGGGGAATGAATAAAGTGCATGACAAGATAAATGAACGTCAGGGGCCTGAGCCTCTGACAAGGTATAGTGTCCCAAGGCAGCTATTCTCAACAGCGGCCATATGGCACTCTGGGGGCCCTGGACACATTTGAAGGGGGCCACAGAGTGGAAACAATTTTTCACACACCACCTTATAAGGTTCTCTATGCGACTGATAAAATCCTGATTTGGCCTATAGTTTTTTTCATATTGTGTTTATGGCCATAGCCAAAAAAAAGGTTGAGAATTGCTGTACTAAAGGATGGCTGTTTTGAGATGAAAAGAATCTCTAGAGCCTAGAGTGGTCGCAATGACCAGATAGGCGGGGTATAAATGGAATGAATGAATGAATGAATGAATGAATGAATGAATGAATGAATGAATGAATGAATGAATGAATGAATAAATAAACAAACAAACAAACAAACAAACAAACAAACAAACAAACAAACAAATAAATAAATAAATAAATAAATAAATAAATAAATAAATAAATATGCTCCTCATCCTATACACAAGGATATTGCAGCAGTGGGAAGAATCAAAGAGATATCTTTTATTCTTCCCCCACTTTCTGAAAGCTCCATCCTCCCAGATAAAACATACAGTTGAAAGAATTTACGGTATCAAATCATAAGCTATTTCAGGCATTAAGTTAAAAATGCTTATCCTTTTTATAGGACGAGCTGCCTTGAGCTTAAACAATGGCGAAGCACAAATAAATAAAAAGACGATTTAACCATACAGTATTAGTATGGATTGTTAGTACTGTTGGGCTATTAGTATCGAGAGCCATAGGGTGAGTTGTTGAACATACCTATTTTTCTGAAAATAGCAAAAGCTTAATAGGCTTACATTTAGTTTTATTTGTTTGTTTGTTTACTCATTTCATTTCATTTTTATACCTCCTATCTGACCGAGAAGCACTCTGGGTGGTTTATAACAAAGACAGCAACAGCATAATTAAAATACCAATTTGACAGAACAGAAAATAAAAATAATAAAATGCAAATAATAGAATCAAAAGCATTAAAGTACATTTACATAAATAAACATTTTAAATGACAGCATTGATCACATTAAGGCTAAATAAGCTCAGCTGACTCAGGAGATGTAATGTTTTGGAATGCCTGCCTGAATAATGACTTTTTAAAAATCACTAGCAAAGGAGCCAGATATAGGAGGGAGTTCATTCCACAGTGGAGGAGCAACCACTGAGAAGGCCCCGTTTCTCATCTTCTCCCTCTGGGCCTCTCTTGGGGTTAGCTTGCTTAGCTGGCCTGCTTGGGATGTTTGTTTAATGGCAGTTAGCAAAGTACAGTACTGTATTAAGTGAAGCCATTGAGACAACACTGTGCTCTTTCCTCCCCTAGGCCCTGCCTGGACGGTCTCTCTGAGTGTCACATTTTTGCAGCTGCATTTAAGCTTCAATTCCCGCATTCCATCCTCCTTCAGTTCAGCCCATTGTCAGCTGAAGTCTTCCGACCAGTGTGAGCCTGAACCCCCCGTCTATACTATCACACATGTAAGTGACTACAGGGGGAGAAAGATGGGGGAACTGACGTAGGTTTTCTAAGTCTTTTAGTCAAGAGGACCTGAGAAAGGGCTGGGGGAAATGAGATCTTTTCAACTTGGAGTCTCAACTTGTTACTTATGCTTTGCAGCCAGCGGGATCAGCCCTGGCAGATTTGGACCTCATCCTTCCCTGGCGGTCCTTGAATCACTGTGTACTGGTAAGGACCACCATCTGCTTCTAAATTTCAATGTATACTTTTCTGAGCAAGGTGCCATTTTTAGTGGAAGGTTGGGCTGCTAAGGATCCCATGGACCAGTGATTATTTATTTATTTTTTATTTATTTAATTTGTATCCCGCCCATTTAGACCAAGGTCTACTCTGGGCGGCTAACAACAGTATTAAAATAAAACAAAACAATAATATTAATACACTAGAGAATGGCAAAATAAGTTAGGTATCAGTTGTGATGTCAGTTGTGATTTGGCAATAGCAAATGAACACGTGTGCAAATGTGTGTTAACAGCATTCTGTTTTCAAGTGTCCTACCTGCCTTCTCTCTTTTTTGTTTGTTAGGTCTGGCGTTCAGATGTGCGCTTTGCTGGCAAACAGCGTCTCTGCCCAGATGGTAAGTTGCAGTGCCACGTTGGATGAGAGGTGGGATAAGTAAAAGAGATACTATATTCACGAAGTCTTTCACGGCCAGGATCTAATGGTTGTTTTGGGTTTTTCGGGTTCTTTGGCCGTGTTCTGAAGGTTGTTCTTCCTAACGTTTTGCCAGTCTCTGTGGCTGGCATCTTCATGATGGGACTAGTGGCCATGATCTTAGTTTTTTTGATGTTGAGCTTCAGACCATTTTTTGCACTCTCTTCTTTCACCCTCATTAAGAGATTCTTTAATTCCTCCTCACTTTCTGCTATCCGAGTGGTATCATCTGCATATCTGTGGTTGTTGATATTTCTTCCGACAATCTTAATTCCAGTTTGGGATTTATTCAGTCCAGCCATTCATATGATGTATGCTGCATACAAGTTAAATAAGCAGGGGGACAATATACAGCCTTGTTGTACTCCTTTCCCAGTTTTGAACTAATCAGTTGTTACATATCCAGTTCTAACTGTTGCTTCCTGTCCCACATATAGATTTCTTAGGAGATAGATAAGGTGGTCAGGCACCCCCATTTCTTTAAGAACTTGCCATAGTTTGCTGTGGTCCACACAATTTTCTGTAGCTTTCCGTATCTCCCTTGCATTTTGTTTCCTTTCCCTTCTCTGCTATTTGTAAGGCCTCATTGGACAGCCACTTTGCTTTCTTGCATTTCCTTTTCTTTGTTGCTGCCTCCTGTACAGTGTTACGAGTCTCCAGTCATAATTCTTCACAGACTCTGTCCACCAAATGTACAGTAGTTCCTTAAATCTGTTCTTCACTTCCAATTTGGTTTAGATTATACCTGACTCACCCAGTGGTTTTTTCTTACTTTCTAAGTACCTTACAGAACTTTATAGACCTCTAGGACAGTGATCCCAAGCTTTTTTGAACCGTGGACTAGTTTAGCATGGAGGTGGGGCGACATCATTCATGCATGCGTGATTGAGGCATGTGTGCATCCGTACATGTGTGTGCATTTGTGCATGTGTGGTTGGGGCGTCCTTGGGTGGGTGGGACATCTGTGCATCTGTGGGCAGGGTGTGCGTGCGTATGTGTGTGCAGGGGGGTGGGACATTTGTCTCCACGGCTTGGTACCGGTACACAATCAGAAGCCTGTGTTCATCACAGCTGGCATTTATCGCAGTTAAGGGTTAATTCCAGAAAGAATACAGACAGTCCTTTCCAATCACATCAGAATTAATTTGGGCATCATTTCATTCTTGCTGTAATTCCAGGCAAAATCACTGTCTATTTCTATAAGTTTTATTCTTCTACGTTGCTTCTATGTTCCATAGTTACAAAAACACTTAAAAGTTATTGAGAACATCCATAAATTTTATAGCTATGGTAAAAACTGTAGGCATATATACTTTAGAAATATATGAAAACTAAACTTAAGCTGGACGTGGTGGCGCTGTGGGCTGCAGGGTCAGAAGACCAGCAGTCGTAAGATCGAATCCACGTGACGGAGTGAGCTCCCGTCGCTTGTCCCAGCTCCCGCCAACCTAGCAGTTCGAAAGCATGTAAATGCGAGTAGATAAATAGGGACCACCTCGGTGGGAAGGTAACAGCGTTCCGTGTCTAAGTCGTACTGGCCATGTGACCACGGAAGATTGTCTTCGGACAAAAAGCTGGCTCTATGGCTTGGAAACGGGGATGAGCACCGCCCCCTAGAGTCGAACACGACTGGACAAAAATTGTCAAGGGGAACCTTTACCTTTAAACTTAAGCTGCAGTCAAATTCTAATTTAATCTTAATTAAATCAATACAGAAGCATAAAAATACAATTAAAATACCAAAACTAATGTTTAATTATATTCTAAAAATGCAGGAGCTTATAGACTAACAAGGCTAATTCAGAATGCGTGGAATACATCTCTAGAAATATCAAAGTTGTTAAAATTAAACATCTTTGAAAGTAACATATATTACTTAGCTGTTTAGCATATCTAGACATGCACTAAAATTATTCTCAGTGCTCACCCAGTCAGGCCAGTATGAATCTATCAACAATCCTTTCTGCAGAGCCTGGAGGTCTAGGGGCCTGGTACACCAACAGGAATTTTATAATAGAAATTTGTATAATTCCTGTAGCTCCTGTAACTACAAGGGCTTGTAACTCAGAATCTGACAGGCTATTATGATAATAATTGTTGTGATTAAAATTTACAAAGTCTGGAGGAATAAAGACTTGTAAAATTAAAAAAAATCTGGTACATCAAGATATTGCAAAACCCAGAATACTGTCATTACAGAGGGTGCAAATTATATGACCTGCAAACACTGATTGTTTTGCAGCTACTTTTATTAAACTTCTATTCAAGCCTTGTTTTAAAAGCTCTTTCATTTTCAGGACTGTTTTTTTTTTTCACACACCACTAAATTAATTTAAATTGGTGCATATAAAATTTCACATCTTGTAATCCAAAAACAAATTTGTCCAAGCTCTGGGTAGGACATGATGCAGGCCTTGTTTTTTTTACGGCAGTTGGTCACGGTGCAAAAATCTTTTGTCTTTATGCGCTAGTATGGAGAACTGTTCTGGTCAAGTTAATTAGTAGTAATAATTATTATGGGGCATCAATTGCATTCCTACTTATGGCAACCCTGCCTGTACTCAGAAATGGTTTGCTCATCCTTCCTTCAGGGAGTTCTCTGGGACCATGCAGCTTAGAATAGAATAGAATTCTCAATGAAAGCTCATGAGATGGTAGAATTTTACAGCGGAGCTAGTAGTAAGCATTTAATGGCTCATTTCCACTCTGTTCCAAGAAAAAAAGAAGTTCAGAACCTTCAGCCTGAAATGGCCAAGAGCAACGTGTAAGAAAATACTGCAGTGTACTATTGAACAGTATCCTGTTCACAATTCCAAAACAACAAGAAAAGTGTGGTGCTTATACAGTAGTGCCTTGCTAGACAGTTACCCCACATGACAGTTTTTTTCGCTAGACATTGGCTTTTTGGGATCACTATAGCAATTCACAAAACAGTGATTCCTATGGGGGAATTTTGCTGGACAGTGTTTGGTCCCTGCTTCGTAAACTGATTTTCGCTAGACAACAATTTTGACAGCTCCCTCCGCATTTGCAAACAGGTGTTTTCGGGACGTAAGCTTCGCAAGACAGCGATTTAAACAGTTGATTGTTGGTTCACAAAGCGGCTTTCCTATGGCTGATCTTCGCTAGACAACGACAATTCTTCCCCATTGGAACACATTAAACAGGTTTCAATGCATTCCAATGGGGAAATGCTTTTCGCTAGACAATGATGTCGCTAAATAGCGATTTCAGTGGAACGGATTATAATTGTCTAGCGAGGCACAACTGTATAGCTCTCTCTGACCGTTTACAATTTAATTATGCAGGCTACATGTTGCCCCCCACTAAGCAAGCTGGGTACTCAATTTACCAAATTCGGGAGGATGGAAAGCTAAGTGAATCTTGAGCCAGCTACCTCATATCAAACCTAGCTCATGAGCAGAGTTTTGGCTGCAGTTTATCTACTGCACCCCGAGGCTCATATTCCAGCCATGCTTTCTTCCATAAACCTCTGTTCATTCCTCTGTCCCACAGTGATTCTGCCTTTCCCTCCTCAGTGCTCTTTTTTCAAAGGAAAAAAAATTGGAAAAGGTGATAGGAAAATACAGGAGGAGGCCTCTTCTCCCTCCGATCTCCTTTCTGCACTTAGAGATTAATGAATGAACTAAAGCAATGCCACATAAACTTTTCTGTCCATTAGTGTTTTGATGAAGAAATCACCCACTAAGTTTTTCCCCAAAGTATTTGGGGGATATAAAGGCCGTGAAGAATCGCTTTTGGTAAAGATTTCATACCTACCTTCAAAGCTTTTTCTTTAATTAGTTTCACATAGGCACTGGGGCCTCCTGGCCTTTGGAGTGAGTCTTACACTGGGATTGCTGGTCACAATCGTTCTGCTGCTCCGTTGGGGTCTTCACAGGCTACGTAAAGGTAAGATGTTTCGAACAACCAAAAAGGTGGTTTGGGGAGATAGATGAAGATGGGAAATGCAGAGCTTGGAAACTGGACATGCTTGCCCATGATGTTTTGTTTTGCTGTAGATCAAAAAGTCATGTGTGCCAGTTTCAGGAAATGGTTGTTGTTACATCCTGTCAAGTAGCCTTTGACTTGGTGACCCTCTGAATAAGTGACCTCCATAATGGCCAGTCCTCGACTGCCCTGTTCAGCTCTTGGTAAACCCAAGGCCATGGCCCTCCTTTAGGGAGTCAAACCATAACTGGGCTCCCTCTTTTCCTGCTGCCCTTAATTTTTTCCCCAGCATTATTGTTGTTTTTTTCCTAACGAATCTTGCCTTCTCATGATGTACCCAAAATAGGACAACCTCAGCTGCAGCATTTTTGCCTCCAGAGAAAGTTCAGGCTTGATTTGATCTAGTCCAGGGTATCTTCAAAACCACCTCTCAAATAAACAATTTTTCTTCCCATTAGCTTTTGTCACTTTTCATCTTTCACAACCATACATCGTAATTGAGAATACAATTGTGTGGATGATCCTGGCATTTGTCTCCCAATGACCCATCCTTACAACGGATGAACTTATTCAGTTCCTTCATCACCTGTTCTTCTGAGTGTCCGTCTTCTTCTGATTTCTTGGCTGAAATACATTAATAAGAACCAAAAAAAAAACAACCCTTGAACATTTTGTATAATATTGTCAACATATCCATAGGGTTTAATGAAATAAAATGAGCAAAACTAAGGCAAATCCTGATCCCTAGGAGTTTACAATCTACATTTTTGACAGTAGGGGAGGCAACAAAGAAAGGAGAGGGAATGGCATTAACAAGGGATGAATATGAGCATATTTGGTTCTATGTGCTTAATTCCAATTGGCAACAAGCTCTCAGAAAGAGGTTAATTGCAAGGATTCACAGCCAGGGTGGAAGGAGAATGGCCAACAAAGTCTTGCTGCATGGTGGCATCCACTTATGAATCCAGACACCACTCCTCCTGTTTCTACATATTAGGATGTGGGGTGAGGTTTAAACTCTTCCTTCCAAATATTGTGAGACCCTGTCATACCTCTTTCACTGCACCAGTCAGCTGGGCACAATACAGTGGGTGACACAATTTAAATGAAGAAGATTGCATGTGTGTGTGTGAGAGAGAGACATTCCAGCAACCCAGTGAACGGTTATGCTTCCCAAAACTTGCCAAACATCTGTTCAGTGTATCAGAAGCATGATTCATAAGAGGTAACTATGTCAGTCTGTGCTAGCATATCAGGCAAACCCAAAATAAAAAATTTTTAAAAAAGTTGTGACAACTTAAAAACTGCTATATTTGATTTTAATGTGAGCTTTCATGAACAAGTACAGGACCTCACAAGCCCCATTGGTGTTTAGGGATACTAATTACCATATTGTTCCTGCTCCCTATCTATAGCCTGAGATTAGTTTAGCCACTAATCACTGTCACGGTTTAACTAATCACTGTCACGGTTTATAGAACAATGCTTCCTAGGAGGGGAACTGAATAACAACAGGGGTTTTAAAAGTTATTGCCAGGTCAACGACTTGTGTCCACTTACAGCTTCTGATTTGGAACGATGTATAAATACTTGCCATGCAGTCCCACTCTTACCTCTGAGGAAGTGGACTTGTCCACAAAAGCTTACATTAAAATATGGCCGCTAGTCTTTAAGAAGCACGATTGCACCAGAACAGATATTTCTCTTCAGAGCTTTCTTCCCCAATAAAATTTGAAATACTGCAATGAAGGGAGTTGAATTTAGTAGTGGCAGCTTTGGGGGGTGGGGGACTCATGGCAATGGGCACAGAAAGTCTCTGTGAGCCCCATGTGGCTTTCATGCCATGAGTCGGCCATATGTGTTCTAGAGAGCAGCTGCAGAGAAGATCCATTAAACTGGGACTGAGAACCTTGGAAGAGCCATTCTCGATGACAGGGATTGGGGGTCCATCCACACCCACCAGCTACATTTTCTTGCTTGCTTGCTTTTTTCCAGATGCACCGAGCAGGCACCCTTCCCGTCCCATCTTGCTGATCTATTCTCCTGATTCAGAAGAGCACAAGAAGTTGGTGTGTGCCTTTGCTGCCCTGCTGCGCTCCGCACTGGGATGCCCTGTTCTCTTGGACCTCTGGGAGCTGGGCCTTGTGGGGCGACTGGGCATCTTGCCCTGGATGTACGCCCAACGAGAGCACGTCGGCCGGGAGCAAGGCCAGGTGCTTCTCCTGTGGAGTGCAGGGAGTGCGCGTGCCTACGCACTCTGGCGAGGGAAGGCGAGTGGAGAGGGCAGGAAGGCGCCAGAACCCCATGACCTTTTTGGGGCAGCCATGGCTTGCTTGCAAGGCGAACTCCAGGGTGTATCAGGAACTGTGGAGAAGAGAGACTGGGTCATAGCCTACTTCAGTAAACTGTGTGGCCGGCGGGACATCCCCCGTGCGCTGCGCTTTCTTCCCCGCTACCGCCTGCCTCAGGAACTACCAGGACTCGTCAAGATACTGCAGGGCCCGTCCACCTTAGCACCCAGCTGGCTCCATGCAAGTGCCAAGGCCTTAGTGTACCGCCTGCTGAAGGCAGAGAAAAAGAAAGCACCAAGGAACTGGCTGTATCGATCCTGGAGGACACCCACCGAGAGGTTTACAGGCTCCCTGGTCCCTTTCACTCATCCAAAGCTGCGTCGGCCAAGCTGCACTTGAATGGCGATTAAGAGATATGTGAATTTTCGCTGGAGGAGTGTGGGTTGGGAATCTGAGCAGCCACCCAGGTTACTCGTGACAAAGCGGCCTGAGAAATGGAACCGAGAAAGTCAGGCATCAGTAGCCTGCTGAGCCGTGAGTCCAGCACTGCAAAAAAGGAAGGGCCGATATCAGCAAAATATCTTAGCTATTGAAAGGCTGGTTGACAGGTAGGCCTGCCCTCCTACGCTAGCAATGGCAACTGTTGCCATGGAGATGCCCAGTGCAGGATAAGTTAGTACAAGCAACACGCAAGGGTAAGGAAAGGCAAGAAGGCCTTGGCACTGAAAGATGGGTTGTGCAATATAAATGTCTGTGTCGTCATCTGTAATTCATGCAGTGGACCCAAAAGCTGCAGTTTCTGAGAAAGTGTCCCCCCCAGAGGACAGGCGCAGCAATGCCAGTTGTACTGACAGGTCCTTGACCAGGCGCAGGAATGTCTTTATGATTTCATCTGGTGAATTGGTCAGATTGAATTCTGACATTGCTCAACAGTTGGGTCAGAAGGGCTGTCACTCCCTTTAGAGCTGTAGCCAGATTTGGTCTAGCCAGATATGTGAGGTGCTCAAGAATATAATGGGGGTCCGTGTCCCTTTCTGAGCAAATCTCTTATTTTACCTGTGGAGATAGAAAGAATTAAATTAGCATTCTAGCCATTTATGCTCTGAGACGTAGTACAGTGAGATGACTGTAAACATTAATCCACCTGTATTTTCATCCTGGCTAACAGTCTGCCTCTCTTCGGCGTCTCCTGTCTTTAAAAAAAAAAGGGACTAAGCAAACATGTCACTGAGGAGTTTTGTAGGGCACTCTTGTTGTATTGCGTGTGTTAAACTCATTTCGTACGCAAGTCGTACATCTGTTCCTGTTTTTCTGTTTTCCTTACAACAGGATAATAAAATGACATTTATGAATAGTGCATATTCAGGGCACTTGTACTGTTCACCTGCAGGGCACACGAAGCATGGTTATCATACAGTGTGGTTTCCTAGAGTCACAATTTCTCACTTGAACACATATCTGGGCTTTGAAGGTACATTTGAGAACTTACAGGCCTTATTGTAAAAAAAAAAAAAAAAGACTCCAGAACAGAGAAAAGGCTAGCAGTGAGGGACGAGGCGCAGCCTGCCACATTGTAATGGCTTCTAGTTCCCCTCTCCAGATACAATTCTGCCTCCAAAGTCTTATCAGCCTACTTAAATACAAATCACTCTGTAAGGTGGGAGTTGTTTATCAGTGGCCCTGCATATGTGGGTTATATCGAGTGCCTTGCTGTTTCTTTACTACTTCTGCAGATTGTTAACAATTTCAAATTCTATTGTTAACAATTTCAAATTCTGCCTCAGCTTTCCCAAACCTCTTGGCCTCCAGATGTGTTTTGACTAGGCTGCCACAAGCTGCAATTGAACTGCAGCTCTCATCCTCTTTCTACATGGAGTATACTGGTACAAACCGATGAGAAATGTAGTCCAACAAGGTTTCTTATCCCTGTAGAAGGGCTTCCTAATTTGAGATGCATCCAGGTGAACATCACAGCTGCCACGTATTGTATAGAACTGCAACAAAGGGCCAGTTCTTTTCCTGCTTGCCCCACTCTCCAAACACAGCTGCAGTTATCAAGCATCTGGCAGATCACCTTGAGGGCCGGTATGCATTTGGCTTGGAAAGTGTGCATCTTGGAGTAAAAATGGTCATTTTTCTATCCTGCTTGATTGCCTTTGTAAATATACATTAGGAAATCCATGTGTCCAAAAGCAGACGTCTTGGGGGAGTGGGGATGGAGATTTCTAATGCAAAATTGGCTGGTAGGAGAGTATTAAGCACTCTTTTCTGCCTCCTCTTATGGTCAGCTTCATAGCCGCCTAAAAAAAAGCTTGGGGCATAATATCAGGGAGTTTGGCCTTTGCTCTTCAGGTGTATGTAACCAGTGGCAAGCCAGTTGCCTACAGAAGTTTGCCAAGTGGTGAAAATGTAAACACATCCGCATCCAAAGAGAAATTTGAAAAAAAAAACCTAGGAGAAAGTGAACATCCAAAAGATGTAGTGGCTGGTTGAAACAAGCGTGCCCATTGCCTGATTTCTCCTCCTTCTATCACACAACAGTTACAGTATTATAACTGCATGTGTGAACAGAGTCCAGTGGAGGGCATATCTGTAGTGATAGTAAAATGCTACCTGTGATGGAGGTGGGTGACACAGGGCCCTCTGGTACTGTTGGGACTACAGCTTTCATCAGCCTTAGCATGGCTATCGGTGAACAGTAAGGGCTGTTGTAACCATTTGTTGCTCACCCTGGATCTAGAGTGTTTAATCCAAAGCTTGGAAAAGTAGCTTTCGGAGTGGTGGTAACCTGTGTTAGCTCATCCACCCATGGAATTTTCTGCCTGACATTGCAGCCATCCAATATTTAATATATATTTGTGAACTGGATCCAGATTGATGTTAAATTAAACCTATAAAATTGGAGACCTAATGCTGTCAGACTCCCTGGAAAAGACCCTGATGTTGGGAAAGTGTGAAGGCAAGAGGAGAAGGGGACGACAGAGGACGAGATGGCTGGACAGTATCATCGAAGTGACCAACATGACTTTGACCCAACTCCGGGAGGCAGTGGAAGACAGGAGGGCCTGGCGTGCTCTGGTCCATGGGGTCACAAAGAGTTGGACACGACTTAACGACTGAACAACAACAATTGCTGCCAAGGGCTTCTGTGTTCAGAATATAAGGTTGTTTAGCATCAATTCATATTAAACAGTTTTGCTTTTTTTTAATTCATTGTTTTTGGTTATTATTTAATATTGTCAAAGCCTTTGGAATGTAGCTGGTTGCAGTTGTAAACTGTGTCTTGTGGTACCTGGCTAACCTCTGAGTTACAGATTTAATCATCATAGCTGCAACTGTTCTTTGAACAATAATAGTCATTTTATGACATGGGAGGATGTGTCAGTAGTACCTGTTATCAGGCACCATCCTTTCTGGTTTGCCTCTTGATGTGGATTAAACCCAGGGATGGTGGACAGTGACAGAAAAAAGTGCAAGGCCTAGCACCAATTCTACTGACTTCTCCTGCCCTAATTGGTTCTCTCTTTATAGCATAAAAGGGGCTATAATTTTATCTGTACTAATTGCAAAAAATCTGATAGACCCGGGTGCAGAGATAGGAACAGATGGCCTCCAGGGCCTTGTTTCTATAACGAGGGGCGAACTCTTTCTTCCTCCCCTTATCAGTTCCAGCCTTTGTAAAGAAAGAAAAATTAAAGGCCTATTTATTGCTGCTCTTTAATCAGACTGAATAATATACCATATGCCCCAAATAGCTTTCCTGAGTGAAGAACTTAACAATATTTTTATCTTTCTCCCTCATACGCAAAGTTATAATGAGTCCACATTTTATGAATTATTAACCGAAAGTAAACATACCAGCCCCTAGCTGGCACTCCACAATGAATCAATTGTAGAGGTGGGCTTTGAAGCTACAGGTCAATGCCGGGCCCATGTTATCCATGCTGCAGAGCTTTGAATTTTGGTTAAATTCCTCTAACTGCGCAACAGAGGTATAGGGATTTGCAGAGCAGAATAGGTTCAAGTTCTCCAGAATAGATTATCTCCCTTTCTCATTAACTGGCAGTTATACTCTCAATAACTTACTCTGAGATATTTATACTGTAAGAAGAAAGAATAAAAAAACACATTTCTTCACTTATCATTAGCAAACTGACAAACACAACTGCTTTCAGCAGTCTTCAAAACACTCAAGAAGAGAGGGGGGAAACTCTCAGCAGAGATGTAGGGCTCTCCTTGAATTCAGAGGCAGGGAAAGCATTATTAGTTAGTGCTGGATAGACTGACAGTCACTCCAGACCAGAAAGATCCCTCATAGCTAAGCATGCAAGTTTGCAAAAACGCCAACAATCCAAATCAAATGCACAGCAACTCTTGGCATATCACATGACATCACCCCCTAGTGCACTTCAAAACTGAACCAAATCCTATTCTTTTTTGCCCTGGTTTTCACAGACACACCACAGTATTGGGCAGTACAGAGCCACCCTATTTTTCCTGCCATTTTTCTGCCCGTCCCTTCCCCACCTTCCCTGTTTGCCATCCTTACTCACTTCTTTCTTAAATATTTCTTTATTTTTTTTCTCCTGGGCATCTCTATTCACACATGCAGATGTGTGATACCTTTTTCTTTAACGTGCAGTTAAAATTGCAAAACTGAAAATGTGTGCATAAGCACCTTTAAATAAAAATTTAAAACAGGGACAGGAGCAGGGTGTTACTTTCCCATCATGACTTCATGCTCATCCCCTGATATGCTCACTATGACAATGTGCCCACAGGATTACAACAAAAAATAGTGCAATTTGGATATGTGTGAAGAGTAGATTTGCATCTGTCTGCAGCTAACCTGCAGTCCTCATTTGGGGTGCCATTCAAAATGGTGTTTCCATAAGCTTTATATAAAAATGTCATGCCATTTAAAAAAAATCATACCCAAAGATGGAGGCTAGAGGAAAGAGAATGTCCTTTGGCTTCATGAATAATGCCACCGTTGGGCTCAAAGCCCATCAGCAGGAACTCTTGGACAGCAGGCAGACGTTCCCAATACAGTGGTGCTTCAACTTACGAACGTCCCGACATATAACCATTTCGAGTTATGACCAGCTCCGGCCGCAAAATTTTGTTTCGACTTGCGGGCGAAGCTTCGAGTTACAACCAAAAAAAGGACAGGGAATTCAAATTGCTAACCATTGGTGGCAAAGAGGCTGCTTCTTTGTAGCTCTTTTGCCCCAGTAGTTAGAGAGTGTGCGATTGGAGGAGTCTTCAGACTGCCTGGTAAGGTAAGGTGCTTCTTTCTACTTTTTAAAAAGTGTTCTGGGTGGGTTTTGCAGCGTGGTTTTGGGCTGGGTGGTGCTATTATGTTTCTACGCTGTGATGGGTTTTGCAGGCTTTGTTAGTTTTGGGTTTTTTTTCTCCCCCATTTAGAATGGGTCTTGCAGGGTTTGTCGGCTTTTTCAATCCCCCCCCCCATTTCCAGTGGCTCTTGCATGGTTTGTTTGCTTTCTGCTTTGCTTTTTTGCATTTCTGATGGGTCTTGCACGCTTTGTTTGCTTTCCGCTTTGCTTTTGTTGCATTTCTGAAGGGTCTTGCATGGTTTGTTTGCTTTTTTGCCTTGCTTTTTTTTTTTTTTTTTTTTTTTTTTTTTTTTGCTTTTCCGAAGGGTCCTGCGCGATTTGTTTGCTTCCCCTCCCCTTCAACCAGAATGGATTAATCACGTTTCCGATGGGTCCTGCAGTGTTTTTTTGGGTTTGGTGATTTTTTCCCCCTTTGGCCAGAATGGATTGATTGCATTTCAATGCATTCCTATGGGAAATGGTGCTTTGACTTACAACCATTTCGAGTTATGACCGGAGTTCTGGAACCAATTAAGTTTGTAAGTCTAGGCACCACTGTATGATGCAAAGGAAAAGATGGCCTCCACTGTTCAAAACAGAAGAGCAAACTGTACATGCAGCTGAATCAACGAGCCATGGAGATACAGAACAGGTCAGGTGGTACACCCGGTTGTGCCTTCCAACAGGCAAGAATGGGCACAGGAATGAGGAAAGGTTTGGGGATTGCTGTTATTGTGCCCCCAAAATCTGCTCCCCAAGGCTGATGCTTTGTGTCAAAGTAGGCCCTAGCCCTGACAACGAAAGGCCAGGTGCTATAGCCTGAGTCTGAGTCAGGCTTGAGGTATGGTGTGGATGGGGATGCACAAAGTCCCACCCCAAAGCCTCTCCCCGCCTCGCCCCACCCTGCCCCCAGTTACAAGACAAGGGAGATCCTTGTGTGTTCACAATGAATGTCTTCAGTGGAGGTGCGCCCAAGCCGTCTCCCTCTGTATTTTTAGAAAACGTGTCAAGGCGGAACTTTACAAAGAAGCTTTTAAAAACATGCTGCCCCTGGGCTAATGATTTTATGACCTACATCTGGAGGTCACCATATGTTTTTCTGTTGTGTGATTAATTTATATTGTTCTATTCGCGAAGGCTTTCACGACCGGGATCTAATGGTTGTTGTGGGTTTTTCGGGCTTCTTGGCCGTGTTCTGAAGGTGGTTCTTCCTAATGTTTCGCCAGTCTCTGTGGCTGGCATCTTCAGAGGACAGCAACCTGTGCTCTGGGTAAGGCTTGAGAGTGGAGTATTTATGGCTGTGAGAAGGCTTGTTTGTGAGAAGGCCTTCTCACAGCCATAAATACTCCACTCTCAAGCCTTACCCAGAGCACAGGTTGCTGTCCTCTGAAGATGCCAGCCACAGAGACTGGCGAAACATTAGGAAGAACCACCTTCAGAACACGGCTAAGAAGCCCGAAAAACCCACAACAACCAATTTATATTGTTATTTATAGGAAGGATTATTTGAGTTTTTATGCTTTATTTTCTGTGTTCATTGCCCTAGAGTACAGTAATGGGGTTGTCACAAAGCGCGGCAGTATACCAACTGCATATACTGTATAAATACATAACATTTTAAGCACAGTTCTCCTAATTAATCTTACAGCATATTTGCAATGAGTTTTGATTTTTTAATAAGGCCAGACGCTCACTCACAAGAACACTATAAATACAGCCAGCAAAACAAATATAATGGAGATGGGGGGGGGGAGGCCCACAGAGAAGTCCTACCCCCACCATGACCGGCACCCACACCTACTCACCTGAGAACAAGTTTCTTTTTAAAAAATTTTAAGTGTAATAGCCACATGCATCCCTTAGTGGCAAATCATTTTTTTAAATTTGGGGACCCCCAAATGTGGCAAAATTACCCCACACTCCCTACAGGAAACAGGGCAATTTAAAAAAAAAATACAATGCCTTTTTTAAATGGTTGGAGCAGGCTGCTGGGACTATATTTGAGCCCTTGGGGGCTGTGTGTGTAACTCTTTTTAAGTTCTATGGATCTATTTGCTTCAATATCTATTGATGAACCTTGTAAACATAATTTCACAAAATGAGTCTTATTCACAGTTATATAACATGAGCAACTATAACAACAGTCTACACACCCAAATCCTAGGCAACAGCACCAATATGCAAGTTGTTTGCAAAATTGCAACATTCAAGTGTCTCCTTGAATTGAAACTCAGAAAAAAATTCAAGACATCTTCCTCAACTGGGTTGGGTGTCCAGTACCTAGAAGAATCAGCTCCACATGTGGAATCTTCCTAGAATACAATATCAATTCACTTCTCTGCAATTCATTAATTAATTACAGCGATGCCTCGACTTATGAGCTTAATCCATTCCGGAAGATGGGCGTAACTCAAAATGGTCATAAGTCGAAGCACCATTCCCCATTGAAATGCAATTAATCCGTTCCAGCCGAAGAAGAAAAATGCTGCTCTGCCACCTTTTTTAAGTCACCTGCCATCAGTCTGGTTCTGTGTTCGTTCAAGTGAAGCCCGTCCCTCTTGTACAGGCCTGGATTTTCCCAAAATGTTCCCCAGTGCCTAATGAATCTAAACCCCTCCCCCTGACACCACCGTCTCATCCGCGCATTGAGAGTCATGAGCTCCGCCTGCCCAGCTGGCCTCGAGAGAGGGACAGGTAGCACTTCCGAGAATGCTACCTTTGAGGTCCTGTTGGAGGTACATTTCCCCACGTTGGTGGTGCCGACATACACCACCACTGCTGCCTCGTCCCCAGCACTCTCTACCAGCCTACCCAGACGAGATGTGATGTCCGCAACCTTTGCACCAGGCAGGCAAGTCACCATGCAGTCTTCACAACCATCACACACCCCTCGCTCTATGTTCCTAACAATCGCATTGCCCACTACCAGAAGCCCCCTCCCCATGAGGAGTATCCTCAGTGCAACCAAATACAGGCACATCACCTGAAGAAGGGTTCCCACCTAGAGGATGGTTTCCCTCTTGTCCAGATTGGCGTCCTCCAACCTGGAGACTTCCAATCCCAGCAGCTGAGGAGCTAGCTGTCTGTCTGTGGGTAGGATGATGCCTGAAGGTCCCTGGAAGACCCTACAGGTTGTTGGTCCCTCTCTCCCTGTCTCGGCTTCTCCCCGTCCACAACCAAGACCTCAAGGGAGTGAACCCGTTTCCTGAGTTTCCTCTTGGAAACTGAGATGAAAGGCTGGTCCGGCGTTTTGAAGGCTTAAAGGCTTAAATTATAGGCAAGCCACAAGAGCCAGGAGATAGAAGTAAACAAGTCAGAAGTATTTTGGAAAAGGTTAGAGCCTCAGTACATTACTGTACTTTGTCAACTTTTGGAGACAACATTCTGAAATGTTCTGAAACTTAAGTTTTTCTCCAGCTAAGATTTGGGAAATGGGTAAGATTTTAAACCCGGCTGGGAATGTTTCTTCCCTTAGCCTTTTAAACTTCTCTTCAGCTCGATTTCTGGCATTAGGCCCAGGCCAAAGCCAAGCCTGTCCCGCCTCCAAGCCCATTTCTAGTTCCTGCTACGCTCTCTCCACCTTTATTCCTCTTTGACGTAATCACTTAGGTATCATAAAAAAGAGAGAAACACTGACTTAAAATCCTTTGCCGGCTGAAATCCTGGCAAACGTGGTTGGGAAAAAAGAGACCGAGCATCCTGCTTTGATATTCAGATCCTGGGCTGTCCTTGCTCCTGCGGTTTGGGAAGTGAGGCTGAGGCTTGGCAAAGAGCCTCTTACATGCCAGCCTCTGCACTGGCTTGTAAGAGCTGGGAATGCTAGAAGGAGACTCACTTCCCGAAGGGAGAAAACAAGGAAATGAACCCAGCCGGGTGCTATCCATGTTCTTCAGGCGGGACCTGATTTGTTCTGCAGGAAGACAAGTCCTGAGATGGAGAGGAAAGGGTCTGTGATGACGTATTATGGGGTATAGCTATTGCTTAGCTCATCAAGGATCCTAGCAATGTGGATCTGGGTCCTTGCCCTGATCTTTCCACATATACCCTTTGCCTGCTTTCATCCCTCAGCAATTCTGGACACTGTCAACTGCTCACAGGTAGGCCTAGGCCTCGTCATGGAAGTGGGAGGCAGGACTTCTCTTGCTGACAAGTCCCTTTACTTTCTTGGCTCTGATCTGATCAGTCTGCTTTCCTTTCTGATATTTTCTCTCTTGACTCCTCATCACTGGTCTAATGGCATGTATGTATTTGTCTGTTTCTCTCTCAGCATGAAATTACAATTCTCTTGCTAGCATGATTCAAAGAGAGAGAAATCTTTTATTTTTAAAGTTTTGTCAGCCGTCTTGAGTCCCCTTGCTAGAAGAAAGATTGAGTATAAAAGAAAGGGAAAAAATTGGGTTCCAAAGTGGTACTCTTAAGAGAAAAAAAACCCCAAACCTGCTTTTCCAAGCCCCAGTGGCACTGTTGTATTGAAAGCTGACCTCTAGCTTTTAGAGCTATTCACTATCCTATCCAGCTTGGCTTCCTGGTGAGAAAGATGTGAGAGACCCACACTGGATTTAATGTGGAAGCAGCATCTTCACAGTACATATGACAAAATAATGTAGGGTATGCATCATTCCACAACACTCCTTGTAAAACAGAAGTGGACAAGTGTGACTCAGAGCCTAGAATCCTAAAACTGCCAAAACTGCACCACCCACGCGAGAGAAGTTGCTAGGAGGCTTGGGGGAAAAACTCAAGATTTGCAAGTTTTCCTTTCAAGTTAAGAAACGAAGGAGGGCTTCTTCAAAGGGTCAAAACTGCTGCTCATTGAAAACTGAGCAAGCTCAGTGGTTGTGTCTCCAAAAAACTAGGCTTGGGAAAGTAAAGAAGTACCTCGAAAAAGGATGTTATTGATTAGCTTAAGAACGCCCCTCCCTGTGACAGGTCCTCCTTGTTCTAAATTATTTAGTTGACATAATGTGCAAGTAGGCATGGGGTTTTGTGTATATAATGTATATGGCCGAATGTCATAGATTTAGGGAGGAAATACAGCTGTGGTTGCTGGGTGGGTGCCTTTAACACAACAAAAGTCTGTGGACGAGCATCCTGCATTTATACGATAATTTAGCGACCTAGGTTGTTCAGTAGCAAAAGGGCTTTGGAGAAAGATTAGATGCAGATAAGACGTACCCACGCCTCTGTCCAGGCACATATTTCAGCCTCCAACCTTTCGCCGAACTGTGGTATGCACACTTAGGTACCGTCTTTAAGAACTATGAACTCTGATACAACTTTTCCCCACGTGCTTGTTTTATGAGTTCCAGGAATCTGAGTTCGTCTGCGTGTCTGTTTGAACTTGGGTGCCTTTTTTAACACAGCAAAGTTCCAGGGACTAGTGTCCTGCCTTCAGTAGACAGCTGAATGGACTTGATAAAGGGTATGGTGGTGGTGATGTTTCATTGATACACACATATACACACACGTGTGCACACACACACACAATGCCTGGGGTGACAAATTGATGCGTGACCTAATATGTGGAACATCTTGTGGCTTCACCTTCTAAACTTTTTAACCTCAGAGGGTAAGGAAATGTTCCCTTGCCTCTCTGTTGTTGTTGAGTGACATCAAGTCACTTGACATGATGTGGCAGCCTTTTGAACCTCCCAAAGGCCTTGTCATTTAACGCCCTGCTCACGCCTCTCTTACTAAAGGCTGTGCATTCCTTTGCTCAGTCAATGCATCTCGTATTAGGTCTTCTTCTTTTCCTGCCACCTTTTAACTTTCTTTACCTTTCATGTCTTTTCCAGTTAATCTTGTTAACGGGGACATGGTGGCGCTGCGGGCTAAACTGCAGAAGCCTCTGTGCTGCAGGGTCAGAAGACCAGCAGTCGTAAGATCGAATCCACGCGACGGAGTGAGCTCCCGTCGCTTTGTCCCAGCTCCTCACCAACCTAGCAGTTTGAAAGCATGCAAATGCAGGTAGATAAATACTGTAGGTACCACCTCGGTGGGAAAGTAAAACGGCGTTCCCTAGTCACGCTGGCCATGTGACAACGGAAACTGTCTTTGGACAACTGCTGGCTCTACGGCTTGAAAATGGGATGAGCACTGCCCCTTAGAGTCGGACACGACTGGACTAAAAATGTCAAGGGGAACCTTTACTTTTTACCTTCTCACACTACGTCGTCAGTTTAGTCATTTTCTCTTCTTGTGGGAGTTCAGGCGTAATTTGCTCACCCTTCCCCTCTTATAAATTATATGTTTAAAATAATTTAAATAAACTAGCAATAAGTCTGTGCCCCCCTCCTCCTTGTGCTCAGCATGGACTGGATCTCGCACGAAGCAAAAAAAAACAACAGGAGTGTTGTGGTTGCTCAGGAATGGTCATCATCTCCTCTGCATGTTTTTGTTACTGTTGCCGGCGCTCCCACAGCCTTTTTTTTTGCCTGGGCACCGCCAAGGTGTCCTCGAGCTCGTCACCAAGGAGACGATAAATGCCAAGTGCCAGAATAAAAGGTTATTGTGCCCGCGTGAAGTGCAAAGAAGGAGCCGGTCAGGTTATGCCAGTATAGTGGCTGCCCTTCCCGTTTACCCTGGCTCTTTTTCTTTCTCTTCAGTCGCAGCCTGGCCTTTAAGAAGATTAATCAGGCAGCAACCGTTCGTATGAGTTATTCCTAAATCAAGAAGACAGCCATCAGCTTGTGTGCTTGATTGTTGATAATGACACGGGTGCAGATCCTAGAAAACAAGGGGCTTGTCTTATGGGTCAGACGAAGAATAAATTGATTTCTTGTGGTGGTTTCAAAAACTGAAAAGCCCAACATCTTAATAAATGTTGATGTAGGCTACTGGCTCCATAAGAAACAACCCTGAAACCCTCAGTTATGCTAAGCAGGCTTTTGGGGAGAACTAGAAGGGAATGTTTTCACTTTGGGGTGGAAGCTAGGAAAAGCAGATGACCCCCTGCATCATCTCCTTAGAGCAGTGTTTCCCGGCCTGAGGATCATGATCCCTAAGGGGGGGGGCGTCACAAAGTGTTTTCTTGTGGGGGGGGGATGTTGCAGGTCACTTTATAGGAGTTGTTGCTCTTGTTAAATAGTTTATTCCTTTCAGAGCAGGATACTAAAACTAGAGTGTATATTTATATATGAGAAGTAGGCCATTTTGGGAGAAAGAAACCTATGCTTTCTGAGAAGGGATGATTTTACCCTATTAAAAATGCTTTTTTAATGTAAAAATTAAAGAAAATTAAAGAAAATTTCTTTCTTTCTTTCTTTCTTTCTTTCTTTCTTTCTTTCTTTCTGTCTGTCTGTCTGTCTGTCTGTCTGTCTGTCTTTCTTTCTTTCTTTCTTTCTTTCTTTCTTTCTTTCTTTCTTTCTTTCTTTCTTTCTTTCTTTCTTTCTTTCTTTCTTTCTTTCTTTCTTTCTTTCTTTCTTTCTTTCTTTCTTTCTTTCTTTCTTTCAAAGTAACTTTTTCTGATTCTGCTCCCAAATGTCCCAGGGCACCCTTGGGATAACTTTCAGCATGGGGAAGATCCTGGGGGCTGTAAGATGAGGGGGGGGGGGAGTTTGTCTAATTTCTAAAATTAACAAGCACTGGTAAAGTTATCCCACTGGCTGTGAGCTTAGGAAATTAAAGACTCCCTCTTGTCTTGCAGCCCCTAATAGCTTGCCCACAATGAAAGGGGTCCCTAGACAGCTTTGGGACCTTTGATGGGGAAGAATAATAAATGCTTAATTTTGAAGAAATCTCCACACAGTTTACATCCCTTTACACTGCATGTAAGTTAAAGCCACAGGATCGTTGCCTCTGTGTTCTGGAAGGTTCTAATGAACTCATGGCTGAGGCTGGAACCTGGGTCTCTGCAGAACCTGATGTTGACACTCAATCTCTGCATTGTGTGAGAGAAAAATATCTAAGTACATAGAACAACAGCAAGAAAAACAGTCTTCTCATATTGAGGGAATGATTACATAGGCATATAGCTTGCATCTTAGACCGCTTGTGGCACAGTCCAACATAAGCTATTTCCCGCTGATCACACATACAACCTAGAGGCAATAGCACGCCAGCCAAGGCCAGTTCATACCCAAGCTGGACCTTTTTGGTCCATCAGCAGGGCTAGTGCTTTCTTTGGAGCCGGGCTGGAGCAATTCTCTTATGACCAGAAAGGTCACTTCAGGGGAGATTGCTCCTGGCAAAGAGATCTTTTCTGAGAGTTGCACATTTTTCTTGTCATTAGATGTACACCGTTTTCGGCATCTGATGACAAGAAAAAATGTGTAACTGGCTGAACTCTCAGATTGCCATTTTGGGAGAATCTCTCCCATATTTGGCATGGATTTGGTACGTTTAAGACAAATGGCATACACAACTGTAAAAGCAGTGTCATTCAATCTTCAGCCAGACCGGTCGCACTCTGGGGTAGGAGTGAGAAAAAGTGGCTTGTATTTGACAGGATCCTTATCAGCCCTTGAACCTGACATTTTTTTTTCTGTCCACAGGGTCTAGGCTGCAGGATTCTGGGTAAGTGTTTACTTTGTTTTGTTTTTGTAGCAATCAGAGAGCTATTCCCCGCCTCTGTGCTAATAGCATGCCATCTACCCAGTGTGTCATGAAACCAGTCAGACCGCCTCGTTTTACACCCATTGTTGTGGTTTTAAAGCACATGCCCTTTCTGTTTTGCAATAGCTCGCCGTCACATTGTTGACGTGCGCAAAAGGCAAGTGATGTTCTAGCAACTAGCAGATCCAGTTAAATTGTGAAGAGTTAGAAACAGGAATGGGGCCCAGGAGATACTGTCTATCTTAGGGCCATCTATTAATTCTTGTGACTGCTCTGGATTCATTACAAGCTTTAACCCGTTTTCAGAGCTGGCCTATGAAATGAAGCAGCTGCCTTAGGACATGTTGCAGAGATTTTAATTTCTGGTAAAATTCCCTTTCATTACACAATAGAAGTACAGAGACTCACAGAAGAGAATATCTTACAAGTTTAACAGAGTCCACCTCTTTCTCATTAGCTGGCACTTGAGGTCTTGATAACTTACTCTGAGACATTTGCAGGAGAAAGAATAAAAAAAACCATGTCTTTACTTATATTTAATTCAATTATAGACTTGTGTATGCTTCTTTACTGCATGCATTTTTAGCAACAAACCAAACAGATCAACAGCAAACAAAAAACTGTCACCAACAGAGATACAGGGGGGACACACTCCAGAGAGGTGGGTCTCTCTTTGAATTCAAAGGCTGAAATTAACAATTGCTTAGTGCTGGAAAAATAGATATTCACCTCAGCCCAGAAAAGTGCCCTCTAGTCACACAAACTACAGACAGTGTATGAGGTTGGAAATAAAACTCCAACAGGACAGAGGTGCTAGGAGGCAGCAGCAAGACGTTACAGGTGTGCCAGATGCCACACAGTCTATTCTAAGCCCCTTGGCACACATTCTCTCCTTAAAGGTTCTCCCCCTACACCTGGAAGCTAACCTGTTGCTTTGAAGTGCAGTGAGAGTCACTGTCCCATGACCAATCCAACCACATTCTGTTTCTGGAATCGGTAGGAGCACCATTTTGTTTTTGGCTAGTCTGTAAGTCTGATCTGATCTGAGTAGCAGCAGATAGATCTGAGGGTACCCAGCTATGATGTTGTCCTCCTTTAATGCACCTAATACATATAAGGGTATCCCTTCAATAAGTACAGTGCTCCCTCAACCAGGGTTGTAGTTTATCTAGAACTAAAACCATTGAAATGCCATGATTTTTTGATCAGCAGAGCTGATAATGTCATTTACTTCCCTGAACGACTTCAAAACTAAGTTGAGTATCTTGGCTGGGAGGTCAGCGACATGCCTTTTCCCCTTTTTTTTGCAACAGTACATTCTTGCCAGCTATTCCTGTCACAATGCAAATATTTAGAGACGGCTTGTTTCCAGACTGACTATAGAGAGACCCTTTAGAAAAATATGTGTTTTTGCTGGAGACTGAAACTACTATGGTGTAAATCACTGGGGGGGGGGAGGACCAGTGGAATGGAAGGGGCTGAACCTGGAATAGGAGGGGAGGGGAAGGAGGAAGACAAGGGGGAGATATCAGCAGAAGCGTGGCAAGAGCTGCCACCAGGATTCTGCGTGCTAACAAAGGTATGCCTGGATGTCCTGTGGGACCCTTGATCTGGCAAGTGAATAAAATCCTCATCCCTGGCCCAGGGATTCGGATTCGGGGGTGGCACACCCATTTCCCCCCTCCTGTCCCGAAACCACCAGATCATCAGCTGCAATGACTTGAAGGCACTCAACCACTTGAAGCCATACTCATCCAGTGGTGATGCTGAAAATAGGCCACTTCCAGCAATTGCACCTCTCAGGCTCTTTGGAAACTGTCCTCTGTCTGGGAGCTACTGGCCCAACTTGAATAGGGCTGGGATGTTGGGGCTAATGAGTGGAACTCAGTCCGGGTGAGGAGTGACAGGTGGACAGGGGCTAGTGAGGAGAACTAAGCAACAGTGAAGAGGGATGAACAGACTGGGTGTGGGATGCAGGAAACCAGTGCATGGGGTAGGGGGTGCAGTGTTACTCGTTCCTGGACAACTCTGACCCCTCAGTCTGTTGACCCAGGATGCATGGCACAGTGTTTGAACTGCAGTACTGCAATCAAGCCTCTGCTCATGAGCCAAATTCAGTCCCAACAGATTCAGATAGCTGGCACAAGGTTGTCTCAGCCTTTCATCCTCCAGAGGTTGGTAAAACGAGTATCCAGGTTGCTGGAGATCAAAGTGTTCCTAGCACAATTATGTTGTAGACCACCCAGAGAGTGCTTTAAGCACTGTGGGCGGTAAATAAGTCAAAACAATAATGAGCGATAATAAGATTGAGTTATTAAAGACCGTTTGAGTACCTCCATGGTCCAGTATGTTGATGAAACCATTCCTGGAGAAGCCTCTTCAGGTGGGGGTGCACATTCCTACACCACAGTCTTAAATCCACTCCATAAATGCAGCTGTAACCCTGAGTGATTTACAGGGGAATGGTATAGTTTATTTTTGTGTGTGTGTGTCTTAGAGGTGGATGGGTTGTGTGGAGAAACAGTGCCCGATCCCGACCGAGGTGCAATCCTGACGCTGACCCACATGGAGATGAGCAACACGCTTCGGTGCCAGAAACAGAAAGACTGCATCCCTTGTGTGCAGGTGACACTACGCCTTGGCCTGCTGGGTGAGAAAGATGGTGGCGGCATCTATGCCTTGATCTGTCCGTACCCTTGTCATCTGGATGAGATACCTGGCCTTCCTGCCCCTTTTCGTTAGGCTTGTTGATCTGTGGCTGAGAAACGCCCACCTCATGATCTTGGAAACATGCACCTGTGCCCATGAATCCCACCCTCAATTTCCCCCCTTACTTATTTGAGTATATAACTGACCCCCTCCTTGTGCCCTCAAGTGGCCCAATTTTAATAAACCTAAAAATATGTTAGGAGTGTTCTACGCTTCTCTCATGGAAAAATTCTCCCATGTGCCATAGAAAGGAGGCTTTCTGACTTTAATTCCTCTCCCCACCCCCACCCCATTTTCTGTGAATCAGGGAATGGTCTGCCTATAGGTGCTGGGAGATGTATTTGAACTCCTGGGGAGTCCACATACAGCCCACATACTGCATGTTGCCTTCCCCTATGCTGTGGCATGGTCTCTGCTTGGAAAAAAAAGTTACGAAGTTGTCTTAGAGCATGGCCTGTTCATATTTTAACATCAAGTGACACCTTTCTTCCATTTCCTTGTAGAGCCGCCTGCACTGGATGCAAAGCAAAATGGAGGAGCAGAAAAGAGCAGCATGTCATCCAAGAGACATCATGGCAACACTGGGGGTGAGCTAGAAGCCACTTATCTAGAGCATCCCCATCTTGCTATCTAAAAGTCCCCTCTCTGGCCATCTGATTGTGTTCTCCTTTATTCTCTCTGTCCTCAGAAGTCCTGCAGACACATGTACTGCTTTCATCTTGGACATATCCTTCTTCCCGGTGTGTTACGGTAGAGATTAGGCTTCCCCATGGTCATGACTGGAACAACAGCAGCCTGGTAAGTAGCTTGTCACCTGCATCCTTGGAAGTAGACGGATACCAAGGAGGATCCATCCTGTGTGGATAGGGATGTGCAGTGGTCCCTCACTCCCTTCTTCTGTCACATCCTGCCATTTTCACTGCTTTTACTAGGCATGGCATTTTTGGATTTTTTTTTCCCCCACTATATCTACCAATATTCAGCAGGAATTCTGCCAGCTAGAATTCTGGTAGCTTTGGCCAAAAAAATCTAACCCCTTAGAGCAGTTATCAGGATATACGTGTGTCCTTTGTCCAGGTTCTTTCTGCAGTGACAATCATTAAGCATGAAGAAGGACATGGATAGAGCCTTTTGAACTCCATGGCAACTACAAGGCATTAGGGGCTAGCAGGCTCTCTGCTCATTAGGCTCTACAGAAGGTGCTGATCAAAAAAATTATGGGTCTTCTAATACTGTGCATTTCCCATGGAGATTAAAAAGCCCCAACCATGCTGTTCTCCATGTTTAATGGCTGTAGCTGCAGACAGAGCCTTGGCAAAAAATAAGTATGTCTCCTGAAACTCCTTTAAAAACCTAAATGTTTTGACTAAAGCTACCAGAATTCTAGTTGGGGGAATTCCTGCGGAATTTGGTCACTGTGCTGAAAAATATATTTAAAAATATCGTGTCTAGTCTTTACTCTCAGAGATTGACATGATTAGGCATGTGCTGAGGCCCACATCCAAGCAAATGGCCCTCCAAGTTCCCCGGTTCTGCTGATGCTAAGGTTGTCTGGTGTCACTCACACCTCACCTGATCTCTCCAATTGCATGAGCAAAGTCTTGTATGAGGAGAAGAAAACACAGCTTTCAGTCGCCTTAGCTGTTCCCTCTGTGTGGTTGTATCACTGGGGTTTAGGGGGAAAGGGCATGTGGATGAGTAACTATTAAAGTGATTGATTGGTTGATTAATCAATTGGCTTTAGTTAATGTAAGGAATGCTTAGACTGCTCTTCAAGCAAAAATGTCTTCCATAGTGACTTAAGAAAAACAATAATTCGGAAGTCTGTGCTCTAAGGCTTACAATTTAAAAGAAATGAGACATAAGGAAAAGGGTAGAGAAGAGGGGAAAACATGATGGTGGTGATTGACTGACTTGCCAAGATGATGGAAATATATATACAGTATTCTGGATTCAACTGGGCTTCAGTTTTGCACTTTACCTCTGTTCTTTTTCTGTGCTGGCATGTTTTGCTGGGTTATTCCTCTCCTCTTTCTTCTCTTCTTCTCTTTCTCTTCTCCTTTTGCTTTCTGGTCCTGACTTCTTCAAGCATCCCCTCAGGACAAAATTATTTCCTCAGAAGTTATTCTGGTAACTAGAGGGACGAGCCAACCCTGGGAGCTGAATGATAATCAGCGTCTCATATTTTATCTGCTTTGTCTCCCATTCCCTCAGGCCAAAGTGGAATCACCTCAGAACCACTTCTGATGGCAGTTGGGAGATGGAAGGGCCACCACTATGAGCTGCATGGTAGTATCTCACCACTTTGAGTATACTCTCCTTTAGTCCCCGTAAAGCCAGTTGTTAGGAAGTGAATCTGATATCTGAAACCCAGTTACTGCCATCACCAAGAAGTTGATGCAGAAGAGGCAAAAGGCATTTAGCTTGCTGTTCGCTCTTCTGCAGGAATGGCCTGGTTCACTCCTAAAGACAACGAGCAGATGACATATTTGCTGGAGCACTAACCAGTCCACCCTCAGAGCGGTCCTACCTGCAAATTTCTGGCTTCTACTTCTTTGGTGTCTGTAAGATTGCTCCTTTTTTGGTCTGTTTCCAGCATGTGCAGTTGTTGGAAATGAACCAAGGCAAGCCTTCCTTGTTCAATTTGCTAATATTATAAAGTGGCTTAAGAAGAGTGCCACTTCACGTTATTGGCAAACTAGACACTGCTCTGTGGAGGGATCAAGGAAGCGGGAAAAAAATTTAAGTGTATATTAGACCAGCTATTATGTGCTGCATCGCTTTAGAAACAACATGAGATATGTGTATTACAGTTTAGGTATCTGTATTAATATATGTATTAGGCACACATACCTGGTACACATATCTAATGCTGTTCTTTCAAGTGATGCAGTGCATATTCAGTGCTCTCACACATCCTTAATTCCCCACCACCACATCCTGAGCTCTTCCACAGAGCCAAAGAAGTGATTCATGTGCCAATACAGTGAAGTGGCTCTCTTCTCAAGCCACTTCACTATACAGTGGACCCTTGACTTACAGATGGCTTGACTTACAGACTTTTCGAGTTACAGACTTCTCTGGCTGCAAAATTTAGGTTCGACTTAGATCTGGAGAATCGACCTACAGACCAGAAAAAAACCAAAGTGGAACAAAAATAGAACAAAAGTGGCTGGTTATGGATTAATCGGTTTTCAATGCATTGTAGGTCAATGGAGCCTCGACCTACAGACTTTTCGACCTGCAGCCACCGTTCCAATATGGATTAATTATGTAAGTAGAGGGTCCACTGTACTGGCAAACCGACATCTAGGCTGCAGTGGCCCAAATAGGGTTGCTTGAGGTCCATATTCCAGTTGATGTGAGGATTGCACCAAAGGGCACAACAGACCTCCTAGATGCCCTATTCAGCCTACTCTGGCCCCTTCTCCAGCCCAGCCATATAGACAAGCCCTTACTTAGACTCTTGCTTCTGCTTTGCTTGCTGCAGGCCTGAGGTTCTATCCCCAGGTCTCTGAAACCCAGACGGCTACTATCCATGTGCCCTGAATTACCTTTAAAAAAATCATATTCTTTTCTCAGTGAGCAGAATGCACAGAGAGACCATGAAAAAGGACTGGAAATACTTGTGATTAGTTTTGTGTCATGTACTGTAGTAAGTGGGGTGGGGGGTAGGCTTGGATCTCATCATTCATTAACACCATCAGGCTGGATGGGCCAGTGGGTCTGGCGTCCGATGTTCCCATGCTTCCCAGTGACAGTTCTAGTTAATGGTTGCTACTCTAAGTCCACCAGTTTTCCCCGATGGTTGTAAACCATGGAAATCAATCGGTTTTTGCGTTGCACTTTGCCATGGGGTCACACTGAAATACAGTTTCAGCAAGGCCCGTTCAGGTGGAATAGGCAAAAGGTTAAGCATATTTGATTGCTTTTCTGTTCATTACTGTTTCTGTGCTCAGCTTGCTAATATGGGGGTGGGGGAATGAAAAAATAAAAATTACTGGAGAAGGATTCAAACCCATAGAGACACACTAGGGAGGAACAAGGGCTGATCAAGAGCAGAGAGTCTTAGACCCTTACTACAGAAAACATATTAAAGAGGTAAAGACAAAGTAGTGGCATGGTGTCCTTCTATCAAAACAATAAAGGAAGCTGCTCAGTTCACACTAGCTTATTTAAAATATTAACATATTATATTTTCATTTTATTTGTTTTTTCCCCTATTTTTATCCTGCTGGTCAAAATAAAAACCTGATTTACAAAGTAGGCACGTGAAACAAGAGAAACAGGAGTATAATTAACTAAAATAACAACCTTCCTTTGCAACTGAAATATACAAAAATATCAGCAACAGTTACAACAACTTGTGTGTGTGTGTGTGTGTGTGTGTGTGTGTGTGTGTGTGTGTGTGTGTGTGTGTTTTGTGCCTGCAAATCTGATGAACCACATTACTGGAATAACCCCTTGAGCCGGTCCCCTGCAGCCAATCTCATGACTAGAGGTTGGCTTATGCAGTTTCAGATAATCTGGTTCCAGGCTGTTTGCAGCTATAAAGGACATTTGCTGAATAGCACTTGCCATTCTAGATTTATTATTTTCTATAATAGTGATTTTCAAGTAGTGGTGATCTCAGGATTCCAAGGGGTGTGTGTCTCATTTGTAAAAGCATATTGAACATTAGGGATTTTTTTTTACATTTTTAAATCAGGAAAGGAAACAATTATACCTTATCTTCCTTAGTACATAGATGCTTGCATGCTCCTATGATGCACGTGTATAGTACTTCACCTATTAAATTGCCCGCCTTTCTTTCTCTCAGAGTTAGGCTGTAATGTAAAGTTTGTTGTGTGTGGGTGGTGCCACTTTGGACCAATCAAAGTCATAACCCTCTTCCCCTCTCCTGGTGCCAAAAATTAACATTTCTCCCCCTGCAGTAGATAAAATGCAGGGAGGAGAATAACCTACAGAGGAGGCCAGTTTCTGCTGCGGATATGAATTTGCTTTGGGTTTAAATTGACATTTTAAAAGAGCTGATCAAGGTGCTGGACCTATGGTGGGATAGGATTCCGTGTCTCTTGTAAAGTTTGGACTAAAACCCAATATAGATTAACTGTCCTGTCAAATCAGGAGTCATCAGCCTCCATGGTTTGCCTGCCTGTCTTTCTTCCTCTCCCAAACCAAAATAATGGCATTTCAGATCTCTAGTAAAATTATTTAGGGGAGGCAGATTTGAAGGAGCAGGGCATGAGATCTTTACATTTGTCAGAAAACAGTAATCAAAACCAAAAAGATAGCTTTGTTCCAACTGATCATCAAAGGTAAAATAATTGAGAAAAAAGAGCAGGAAAGAGAATAATTTGTTGGCTGAAAAGAAAACCTTAGGGACTGGTTTAGATGCAGCCTAATATCATTATTTAGACCAGCCATTCTCAATAGGGAGTCATATTGCCCCCTGGGGGGCCCTGGACACATTTGAAGGGGGCCACAGACTGGAAACAGTTCTTCACACACCACCTTATAAGGTTTGTTACGTAACTTACACAATTATCATTTGGCCTCTGTTTCTGCCATGTTCTGTTTATGGCCATGGCAAAGAGAGAGAGAGAGAGAGAGAGAGAGAGAATGTCTGGTTTTAAGCAAACATGTTGAAATTAAAAACAGCTGTTATGATGCCCAACCTCCAGTAGAAGAGGAAGCAGCAGCAGCAGCTCCACATGGAGGAAAGAGAGAGGTGTTGATATCTGTACAGTTGTTGTGTTGAAAGAGGCAACAGAGGCCCTATTTTCCAGAGTGGGATTCAAGGGGGAACATGGAGAGGATGAGTTTGCTTAGTGCGGCGTTGCCGGTGCAGGTTGTGACTTCTGGTAGAGTTCCTGGCAGACAACACGTTGTAGGACGTGTGGGTGAGTCAGCCTGCCCACCACTTCCTCTCTTTGCCCCACCCTATCCCGAACCCAGAGCTCCATGTACTCCATGCTGTGACTCAGAAATCTCCATCCCCGCCACTGAATTCCATTGACTTTCGAAATGCAGAGTTGTGCTTAAAATCATTATGCGGTTTTGTTATGGTAATTTCTGCATTAGACCTCTACCAAATTCCCGTCTAGCCCAGCAATTTGTTCCCACAGTGGCTGATCAGAGATATCCTAATGAGAACCACACAAGTCGGCCATTATTCTTATTGTTTTTCAAACCCTGGGTTCCCTGTACACAACTGGGTGGATGATACCATGAAGCCCCACAAACAAACTAGCTTTCAAGTCCTGCAGGTAATAACAACTTCTTTCCTTGTGTCTCCTAGAGGGGACTAGATTTGGGAAGTCATTTTTTGGACTACAACTCCCAGAGTCACTTAGTCAGCACTGGCCATCCTGGCTGAGGGATTCTGAGAGCTGTAGTCAGAGCCTCCAACTTGCCTTCTAACTTTCCCAAGATGTGGGTGTGAGAGTCATATGTACTACATAGAGGATGCATCCGAACTCTGTGCATCTGAAGAGGTGGGCCAGGCTCCACAAAATCGTATGTAAGATAAAATTTATCAGTCTCTAAGGTGCCACAACCTTATAGTAATGTCCATCCATTACTGACTTTTCTGTTCCTTTCCTTCCTAGGGTTTCCTCCATTTTGACTGCTTCCCAGTTGCTATTCGTGGGGAGTTGTATGTCACAGCCTTCACCAACCCTCCCTATCCGTCTGCGGGTTTGTTACAACTCACACACTACGGCCCAGGTGAGTTGCCTTCAAGCCTCCCTCAATTAGAAGCCGATCAAACTTTGAATTAAAACCAGTCTCTTGTCCTGGCCTGATTACTCTGCGGCCTTTCCTTCCCACAGATTGTACCTGGCATAAAGCTCAAGATGCTGTTCGCCTCTGCCAAGGTATGTAGCCCTGCCTTCAATTTGCCAATACTGTACTTCTCCCCTGCTGAGACACTGATAGGGATCAGGCACATAAGCTGCAGCCAGTTCGATCAGTAACTTTAGTTTATTCAGGAAATCCCCATGAAACCTTTTTTTAGCATGTGAAGAACTGCCAGCCAGATCAAACTAAAGTTCCAGATAAGTTTTTGGGGGAGAAAATACTCCTTTTTTTTTCTTGTCTGCACACTGTAGCAACATCTGGCAATCAGGTGTGTTCTTGAGAAATCGTAAGCTTCCATGTGGAAGGATCAGAAGGGACTTCATACATTTGCAAATCAATCTTTTATGTTTTTCCACTCATTATGTACTTACGTACTTCCATACTCTGATATGCTATCCACCTTGAGCTGGTTTTGGGGGTGCGACATTGCAAAGTACTGTACCAAATAACAGGAATGGTGCAATTTTTTTAACAGTGGTGGGTTAGTGCTGAAAGATGCAATGCTAAACTCCAGAAACTGTATGGAGTTGCTGGCAAAAGCCACAGCAAAGGCTATTGTAACTCATAGATGTTGTATCCTTCTCTACCTTCTCTACCTGTCCAAAATCTCACTGCATTGATTCAGCATTTTTTTAAAAAAGTGGCATAATGCAAGAGTGGTTTAGTGCTAAATTGCATTACTGTATTGCCAAAAAAAACCAAACAAACCACCTACCCAAATAGAAGACCAGGTATCAAGTTAAAACCACAGCAGCAGAAAAGGCTCCTGCAGCTGTGAGATGTTTTGTCTGTTTTGTTTTATCTCCTGCCATTAATACACATAATTCAATGTAGCTGCTTTTTTAAAAGCCCCCAAATAGCAAAAAGGAAATGAAAACAAAGCAGAGGAAAATTTGCTATTGTGGAGCTAGGAGAACATGACCAAGCAGAAATGGAAATGAAATAATAACAGGGCAAAAGGGTGCTATGTGAGATGATAAATCCCTGCTGTCATGTACATCACTATATATACCAGAGAGGACATCCCATTGGCATCAATACACATTCTGTGCATTATATGCACAAGAGAATGAGAATAACTGAGCACAAAAAAAATCACGATTAAAAATACATCTCTAGGGGAATAAATGCATCAGATTTTCATTGTGATTCATGCAAAACAAACCAGAACCAGATGAACACCATTTGGATGCTGCAAATTAATCAGCACCAATCCTGTGCAGGACAAAGGAAAATGTTGTTGCAATTTAATTTCTGGTTAAATTTCTCTGGCTGAGCAGCAGAAGGTCAGGAACTCATGGAACAGAATAGCTTCAAGTTCTCCAGAAAAAGAACATTGCTTTTCTCATTAACTGGTACTTTCAATCTCAGTAACTCACTCTGAGACGTTAGTACGAAAAACAATTTCATTTGCTTACAATTGAACAGATCAAACAGCAAATCAACAAACATGACTGCTTTCGGCTATAGACTTCAACAGACTCGAAAGAAGAGGGAAACCTCAGAGCAGAGAGGCTTTGAATTCAGAGGCAGGGAAGGAACAATTTATTAGTGCTGGATAGACTGGCAGTCACCCCAGCCCAAAAAAGTCCTTTCCAGCCAAACTTGCTAAAGGCAGCATATGTGGGTGCAAAAACTCCAATAAAAGTATGTCTGGAAGAATCCTATGTAAGCCATCATCGCTGAGACTTTGCTAGTAAGAGCCACGATTATCATGCAAGCATGGAATCTTTTTAGAGACTTGACATTCTGGGGATCACAGCTTTCATTTTTTTAAGTAGCAAAATTCTAGTCCTCAGAAGAGTAGAGAGACATTTGAAAATGTTGTACATGTATGCTGACGATAATTTAGAAACTGGATGAAGATTTGTAATACCTTTACTTGCATAATCTGTTCAGATTGCGTGACATTAGAGTACTTGGCATCAGACTCCTGGCAGTTCCCTTATTTAAACTAGGTTATTAAAAAGAGTGACTAAAATGCCTGGAGACACAGTAGGAGTTCTGGAATACAATGTGATTGGCTAAAGAAAAGGTGCTGGCAGATACCGTTTCAACAGCTTCTTCTTGGTCCATGCTGTGATCTTCGAAAGCAACATAGGAAGTTCCCTAGTACGTACTAAGTCATACCATTGATCTATCTGGTACTGTTTTGTTTGCACTGGCGGCAGCAGCTCTACAGGTGCACAAACAGTTGTTTTTCATTGTAGTTCCAGGAATTACCTAATTTGCAACCCTGGACCTTCTGCATTAAAAAAGATATGTGCTTTGCCACTGCAGCTCTTCTCCATTTATGCTTCTGTCCATTATTGCCTGGATTTTACTTTGGTAAAGGTAAAGGTGAAGGTTCCCCTTAACAATTTTTGTCCAGTCGTGTTCAACTCTAGGGGGTGGTGCTCATCCCCGTTTCCAAGCCACAGAGCCAGCGTTTTGTCCAAAGACAATCTTCCGTGGTCACGTGGCCAGTGCGACTTAGACACCGAACACTGTTACCTTCCCACCAAGGTGGTCCCTATTTATCTACTCGCATTTGCATGCTTTCGAACCGCTAGGTTGGCGGGAACTGGGACAAGTGATGGGAGCTCACTCCATTGCGTGGATTCGATCTTACGACTGCTGGTCTTCTGACCCTGCAGCACAGGCTTCTGCGGTTTAGCCCACAGCGCCACCATGTCCCACAGCGCCACCACCATTATTGCCTGGATTTTACTTTGAGAGGCAAAATATATATATAAGCAGCAGCTTCACAATTAGAAGGTGATAAAATCTTATCTCTCCTGAGATTAAAGGTGCAATCAGATAGGAATTTGTCCTACTATTTTGTCTGCTTCAGGGACAGGCTGTTTCATTTCTTTTTCTGGCTGGCTGTTGTCGGAGTGAACCAGACCACTTTCAGAGCATTCCTACTCATACCTTTCTGGATCCATGTCAGGAGATTCTGTAATTTTTTCTGGGGGGGGGGAGGGTTGGTGCAGTTAGAATCATTCTGGTTTTGGTTCATTTCCAGCCTGTGTGATTGAGGAGCCTTGTGACACAGTAGTTAAACTGCACTACTGCAGTCAGGACTCCGCTCGCAACCTGAGTTCAATCCTGATAGGCTCAGATAGCCAGCTCAGGGTTGACTCAGTCTTCCATCCTTCCAAAGTCGGCAAATTGAGAGTCCAGCTCGCTGGAGGGCAAAGTGCTTCGATACCACAAACCCTTTCAGTTGAAAATCCAGACAGCTGTGTGAGAGGATTTTTGTAATTCATTAAAAAGAAAAACAATTCAAAATGGCAAAGGGGTAAAAGTTCCAGAGTTACAATATTTTTTTTTCAAAATACAGGAGCAAATGTGAAGATAGATCTGCAAGCATTCAGGAAGATAACACACCAGAAAATAATAAAAGCAAATCTCTACCCTATCTAAAAGTTACACTGTAGCAAAGAGATAGTGTAGTTCTGGGGCATGAACAGAGTGAATCCTTGCGGCGCAGCTTCATAGGATGGCAAATGGACCCAGTGTCTCCTCATGAGGGAGGCTGAGTCCCTTTGAGGCAGCAGGAGAGCAAAGCATTGGTCTCAATCAGAGACTGCTAGGCTAACTACAGTAGTTTTCTTAATCCTTTTTATATAAGAAAATGGGCCATTATTTCCCATCTGTTCCCTCACATGTTCTGTCCTGACCTGCTGCCATTCCCACCTAGGCACACATTACAAGGAACTCCAGTGATAAGAGGAGGCAGATGTCCTCAGATCCTTGTCTGAGTGCCAGTGGTCATGAATGTGGAGGGATTCTGAACATTCCTGTCCAAAAAAGAAGAAAATATTTCTTAATTCTGCCTCCCCCCCCCATTGCAATACCTGATTGGTATCTGCCCTCTTCACTCTTGCTATGAACATTATATGCCAAGTTTTCAGTAGAAACAGTAGGGGGAAAGAAGGCCACCTGAAGCTCCTGACAAAGAGCTACTCAGGAATAGGAATCCGTGTGAATTTCGTTCAATTTCAGTTTTGATTTCAAATTCCTGGTAATCGCTTTTTTGGTATATCCAGGAGGGAAAGATCTTTTAAGAAATTCAGACGCGAGAGAAACCAAAAGCTGACCTATTAATATGCACATATCCAGGGTTTTCAGTGCTTAACTCTTCAGACATCTTTAGTTTTGAATCCCGGTGCGTCCAACTCTGAACTTGGAAGTAACCAATTAGAAACAACATAGTTACCCGGACTCATCCGGACTAGATCAGATGGAAAGCTCTTTAATCTCTCTAGATTGAGAGCAAAGACCAAAGTCCAGCTGAAATGCATGAGGGACTTCCTCTTTGCAGACGATGCAGCCATTGTTGCCCACTCTGCTGAAGACCTCCAACAACTCATGAACCGTTTCAGCAAGGCCTGCCAAGACTTTGGACTAACAATCAGCCTGAAGAAAACACAAGTCATGGGCCAGGGTGTGGACTCACCTCCCTCTATTACCATCTCCACACAAGAATTGGAGGTTGTTCATGACTTTGTGTACCTTGGCTCAACCATCTCTGACACCCTCTCTCTAGATGTCGAGCTGGATAAACGCATTGGGAAAGCAGCCACCATGTTCTCTAGACTCACAAAGAGAGTATGGCTCAATAAGAAACTGACAACACATACCAAGATCCAGGTCTATAGAGCCTATGTCCTGAGCACACTCCTGTACTGCAGCGAGTCCTGGACCCTTTGTGCCCGGCAGGAGAGGAAGCTGAACACCTTCCATATGCGTTGCCTACGACGGATTTTTGGTATCACCTGGCAGGACAGAGTTCCAAATAGAGTAGTCCTAGAACGAGCTGGAATTTTCAGCATGCATACATTACTGAAACAGCGACGTCTACGCTGGCTTGGGCACGTTGTGAGAATGGCTGATGGTCGGATTCCAAAGGATCTCCTATATGGAGAATTAGTGCAGGGAAATCGCCCCAGAGGGAGACCACAGCTGCGATACAAGGATATCTGCAAGCGAGATCTGAAGGCCTTAGGAATAGACCTCAACAGATGGGAAACTCTGACATCTGATCGTTCAGCCTGGAGGCAGGCGGTGCATCACGGCCTCGCCCAATTTGAAGAGACCCTTGTCCAGCAGGCTGAGGCAAAGAGGAAGTCACAAAGGAAGCAAAACCAGGGAGCTGGACAGGGGACAGATTGGATTTGTCTCCAGTGTGGAAGGGATTGTCACTCTCGAATTGGCCTCCTCAGCCACACTAGACGCTGTTCCAAGTCCTCCATACAGAGCACGATACCATAGTCTTTCGAGACTGAAGGATGCCTACTACTACTAGTTACCCGTAATTACATTTTTGGACAATGAAGAATGCAAATAGTAATCAGAAGGTGACTTTTTAGGGTGTACCTTTAGAAAGGTACATTTTACTGCCTTTTAAGGAGTATTTTGACGGGAATATGTCAGGGTTTTTGACATTCTGTTGTCAGTCCTAAGTGGCAAAAGAAATATTTATTTGATTCCTCTTGTGCAATTTTTAAGATAAAGATTTCCAAGGTGCAACATCAGAACTGGCTTCAAATGGGAGCAAAAAAAATACTTCCCTTTATTTTCTCTGGGCAAGTGGTAAGGAATCTGCAAAAGAGAATGGAATGAGATCAGGAAACTGATAGTCACAAGGTAAGCTGCCGGGCAGCATGTTGTTGTTTTTTTAAATGGAACATTCCAACTTCTGGCTCAGTCATAGGACTGTTGACTTATGGATGCCATGGATCCGTTGTGGAATTGTGAATGCATACGGGAATGTTGATGAGAACATTTCTCTTTCAGTGCCCAAGTTGGAGGCCTCAGTGGGCCCAGAGGAGGCTGTGCTTCATGTGTCAGATGTACCTGAAGGACTACATTTCCACCTACTGCTGTATCTGAATCAGACAAGTAAATTTGAAAGCATGGGCGAAGGGACAACCATGTTGACAGTAAGTGAAGGGCCCTGCCTGATCTCTGCTAGGTTAGAGATCGCCATAGTTACTTCTTCTGGGCTGAAATTCTCAGAATTGTCCAGCTGGTACCACCAGTGGACCTGGTACCTGGATGATCCAGGAAACTGCACTCAAAGAAAAAAAATATATATGCAGTAGGAAAACACCTCCACACACCCATATCCACTGGGGTTGGTTCCAGGGTCCGCTGTGGATACTGAAAACCATGGATAATAGTAAATTATCTCTCACAAATGCTTTTATTTCCAAACAATGGAGTACTATGAATAACTTCATTTGGACCAACGGGTCCCTCAATTTCTTTACATTTAACGTAACTGTCCTTTAACTCAGGCAGCAAAAAAGAGTTCACCATCAGGGCTTCACTCTAAACTAGGGGTCCCCAACCTTTTTCACCCCGCGGACCGGCTGGGGAAGGCGGGGCACCCCCTGTGCTCATCTGTATGTGTGAATGAGTGCTCTCTCTCTTGCGTGAATGAGTGTGAGCGTACTCGTGCACATGCGCAAAACAGTGGCATGGCATTTGTGCGGGTGCGCTCATACTTGTGTGCATGCGCAAATGGCAGCACAGCACTCGCACAGGGATGCTGGAGCGCGTGCACAGGCACAGACAGGCTGTGTGGGGGTGAGTGCGTGCAGGAGTTGGGGCAGGAGGTCTGTCTTCACAGCCTGGTCCGGCTCAGGTCACGGACCGGCACCAGGCCACGGACCGGGTGTTGGGGACCTCTGCTCTAAACCATTCATGATCCGTGGACTTTCTCGTGGGCCTCCTCAGACTGGGGCACATGGTCCCGCCACAGAGGTGCCAAGCCCACTCTTTATCCATGGGCGTCTTACTAATTGAAAGCAATATCTGTCACTGCCTCCATATCTTTCCTTTCTATTTGCCAGGAGATGATGGGACTAGTGGCCATGATCTTAGGGTTTTTTTTTTATGTTGAGCTTCAGACCATTTTTTGCGCTCTCCTCCTTCAAGAGGTTCTTTAATTCCTCCTCACTTTCTGCCATCAGAGTGGTATCATCTGCATATCGGAGGTTGTTGATATTTCTTCTAGCAATCTTAATTCTGGCTTCAGATTCCTCCAGTCCAGCCTTCCGCATGATGTATTCTGCATATAAGTTAAATAAGCCGGGGGACAATATACAGCCTTGTTGTACTCCTTTCCCAATTTTGAACCAATCAGTTTTTCCATATCCAGTTCTAACTGTTGCTTCCTATCCCACATAATAGATTTCTCAGGAGATATATAAGGTGGTTGTTGTGGGTTTTTCGGGCTTCTTGGCCGTGTTCTGAAGGTGGTTCTTCCTAACGTTTCGCCAGTCTCTGTGGCTGGCATCTTCAGAGGACAGCAAACTGAGCACAGTTTGCTGTCCTCTGAAGATGCCGGCCACAGAGACTGGCGAAACGTTAGGAAGAACCACCTTCAGAACACGGCCAAGAAGCCCGAAAAACCCACAACAACCATTAGATCCCGGCCGTGAAAGCCTTCGCGAATACATATATAAGGTGGTTGGGCAGTCCCTTAATTCTTACCTCACCACAAATAACAACACAGAAGCTTCTACATTGTGTTCCTGAGAATTTCATGTTTCAAGCACAAGAAAGAGTTAAGTCTCTAGGTCTCATTGTTAACAGCAATGCTATGAAGATATACAGTCTGTAAATGCAGAAGTTCGTTTCTAGTTCCCAGGTCCATCTGTTTGCAAAACTTATAATCAAAATTCAACCAGCAAATTGAGAAATGTCTTTATCTGCTTCTGTACTCCCAAATCACCTTTGGGTTACCCCATATTCTTTATCTCCAGTTCCAAGGTAAAAGACAATTTTCTTCAGTCAGAATTTTTTTTTGTACAATGAACATAAGAGTGATTTCCCTACTCAAGGTCAGATCACACCTTACAATGAATACATATTTCGTCCTTTTACAGTGTGGGATCAAAGTGATGGTGTCTCCCTTTGTTTCCCTCCCTTGTTTTCCTACTGCTGTTTCTCTTTCCTTATCATGGAAAATTTATAGATGTTGAAACAGAAAAACTGCCTGCTGCCTTTGTTTGGTAAGGTTGCATCTGATTGATCTGCAGCATGCAGGAAAGACCCTGGTCTTAAACAGGTATATCTTCTTTGAAAAGAAACAAACAAACACAAGGAATAGCTTTTTCTCTTACTTGATCTGGCTTCTTGAAACTCAGAAAGGAGCACCTAAACTCTGTTTGTTGTTGTTGCTTAGTCATTTAGTCGTGTCCCGACTCTTCGTGACCCCATGGACCAGAGCACACCAGGCCCTCCTGTCTTCCACTGCCTCCTGGAGTTGGCTCAAAGTCATGTTGGTTGCTTTGATGACACTCTCCAGCCATCTCATCCTCGGTCGTCCCCTTCTCCTCTTGCCATCACACTTTTCCAACATCAGGGTCTTTTCCAGGGAGTCTTCTCTTCTCGTGAACTCTGTTTAGCTGAATCCTATTAATACCTAAGAGGTACTGGGGCAGGAGAGAATTGAACCCCAGGGGAGTTTCTGTGACTCACTCTTCTTGATGCCCTTTCTTATATTTTCAGGGGCCTGAGAATGTGAGCATACCTATTTCCTGGGTGCTTCCCTGTCTATGCCTGCAGGTAAGGATTTACATTCCCACTACTCTTTGTATTGCTGAACCCCATTATTACATCTGAATACATTTGTTCCCTCCTGCTGCAACTATTACATTATCACTTTAAAAGAAAACACACACAAAGCAGCCCCGATTTGAATTTCTGGGCTCACTGGTTGGCTTCCTTAAATGGGTGTGTCCTGTGCCATCAATTCAGAATCGACCTATAGGGACCCTAATAGGGCTTTCAAAATAACTGTGATATTTAAAGAATAGTTTTAATCGTTACCCTCCCCTAGTGAGTTTTCGTGGCCAAGCAGGGATTCAAACCCTGTTCTCCAGAGTCCTAGTTTGTCACTCTGTCCACTATACCACACTGAAAATTGTGAGGATATATGTGCAGAAGAGTAGAGTGCTTTTTTAAAAAACCATTCACTAAATGTACTTTTGATCCATTAAAGTAGCTCTACTGAGCACTTTTGGTGACACTGTGTATGTGTTATTATGCCTAATGCCCACAAGCTTTTTGTTTTGCTTCCTTAATGTTCAATTGCTTCTTATTGAATTGTAATGATTTCTTTAAAACAGTAAGCACTCTTTTTTTGCATGAAATTAAAATACATAGAGACAGACAGATGGATTCATAGATAAGCTAATAAATAAGAGTATCTACAGAATTCAAGCTGGTGCTCATTTCAATTTGGGCACATATCAAATTGCGAGGCCTCCACAAAACCTTTCACCCCAGCATGGAAATTCATGCTTATGTATGTGGACATTTTTCAGCTGCATGCATTTTCTCCCATTGACATTTGAAGTGTACAGAACTTTTCCATATGCATTATCAAAATACTACACATATTTGAAACATACTTCGTTGCTGCTGCCGCCCAATTCCATTGTGACCTTGCCTGCTGGACTTTTGTCTTTTGGTCCATGTTATGTTTCCGGAGATACAATGTGCATAAATTCTGGCCAAATGTAAACTGAATCACCCCCCCCCCCCCGATGATAAGTAAATAAAGGTAGGGTTGGAACCAAAATTTTGCTACTGCACCCACCACAAGCTTACAGCACCTAACTGGTTGCACGAACTACTTGGCTTATCTTTAAGAGAACCCAGTTTTAGACACTGACATCTGATCTTCTGCAAAGCAATGGACCGGATTGTTGTTACTCCTTCTCCTCTGCAGTAATTTGTATTCATTTCCATTGGGGCTATGGATCCCAGGCTTCCTCATTCTGGGAGTTCCACCTGCCAGACAGACTCTAAAATTGTGGTCCCCTAGGAGAAGGCCGAGCTGGAGGGCCTCATAGCCCAGGTTGGCCAAGCCTAGGCTTGTAGGAAAAGGAAGCTACTCCCAGTGTTTTTTGGGAGTTCCCAGTAAGCGCCAGGAGCAGCTTCCTTTTTCAACAGAAAACTGGACGTAAGCTTGGCCTGTCCTGGGCCGTGAGGTCTTCCAGCCTGCCCTTCTCCCAAGGCGAGCATAATTTAAGTGTCTGTCTCGCAGGCGAAACTCCCAGAATAGAAAATTCTGAAATTTGTAATTCAAATAAAAATGAATGCCTCAAGGTAGTACCTGTTCCCCAGCATCAAGCCTTGAGGGCATGATCTCATGGCTCCTTCTTATTGTCTTGGGTGTTGTTTCGATAGGTTTGGCCCGAAGTGGAAGACCAAGAAGACCCTCCCCGAACCCACCTGTGCCCTTTTGCAAGCAGTAAGCAAATTGTATTGATTAATTCGGCTTTCTAGCTCTCAAGGCAAGTATGCAGAGGTTAAAAATAGACATCCAATACATTTCCTAATTGGATATTAGTTTGTTTTTGAAAGCCAGAATAATAGCATTTATTCTGAGTTTGTTGATCTAAGAGCTGTTGTTATGGTACTTGTAATATGGAAGGGAGGGTTGAGGCATGCGTGTCTGAACAGCTGAACTTCGACCATTCCTTTTAAAAGGTAATCCGTTCCTATTTGTTGTAGGATTCAAAAAGTAATGCATTACATTCAGTTTTCTGGGGGGAAAACCCAACTCCTCGCAGTTCTCATTATTCACTACCTTTTTCATTTGCCTATCAAGGGGAGACTGACTTAGGAATGGTAAGGAAAGGGCACAAAACTTGACAATTCTTATCAGAGTGCCTCCAGAAAGGAACTAGAAAATGTTACTCATTGCATCAGTGAGAACGCTTTCTTCTCACTCGTTGTATTATTTTGGAAATAAAACTTGCTTTTTGCACTGCTGTTCCCTTCCTCACTCCTACCTCCACCCCCAGAGACACTGCAGGAAGCAAAGTTGCTGGTCATTCATTACTTCCAGCTCTACTGAAGGAATATTTCTTGCCTGGAAGTCTCTTTATCCTGAAAGGTTGATTGGCAGCATGCTTTGTTCCAAATATGGATTTGCCTTTTCAGATGCTGAAGCTTTGTCCAGAGCCTGGGCCCAGAGCCACCTCGACCTGGAAGCTTTTGAAGGGAACCTCAGTTGCTCCATCTCTGCTCCGTGTGACCTCTCAGGGGTGATAGTTCCCTGCTGGAGGGGGGAACGGAGTGCTTGCCATCCACTGCACCCCCAGCTACATATGACTCTCATTCTACATGTGAGTAGAGGGGAAAAAAGCAGGCATGGTAAGAGGGAAGAAAATAAGATACTCTATGGGTGAAGTAGAGAGTCCCCAGTCTACAAGTTGGAGACTGGAAGAAGGCTAAAGTTTCAGGTCACGTTGGGATCATTATTTGAAAAATAATAAGGGCTAACCTGAATTTTAATTTCAAGACTTTATAGGAACGAATTAAAACAGGGGTTCCAAAACTTTTTGGTATCATTCCCTGTACTTTTGAGGGTTTTTTTAAATAAAAATCCATCACATTTCCCCCCTCATCATGTAATCTCATCCCAACCCCTAAATTAAAAAAACACACATATCAATTTATAATTTAAAATTAAAAATAAGCAGAAAAGTTAATTAAAAAAACAAGCACAAGTTGCTTTCCTTGAGAAATCCTGCATTCTGCTTATGGTATCTAATATAGATATTTGTTCAAGCTGATAAATATATACTACAGTATTTTTATTATGAAAACTTCACTGTCTCATGCCCCCTCCCTTATAATTTCTTCAGGCTCCTGATTTGGAAAAACCACTGAACTGAACCAAATAAATATTTATTCCTTGTTTCAGGTGGTGCCTCGTTCACTTTTGGGGTTTGTTTGTTATGTTTGAATGTATGTTTAAAAATCAGGGCCCACATGTTATATTTACACAAATAACGGTGGGTTCCAACCCATTCTGGGGATGGCATTGTGACTTATCAAGTTTTTTTTCTGAACTGCATAGGTACCACAAGAATTTCCAGGACTGAGACCACATCCCAACCTCTGTGTGCAGGTAAGAACTTCATAACTGCAACAGGTTAACTGGCGTTTGTTTATTTCTTTTCTGCATCATTGTGTGGATTTTTTAAAAACTCTGCATGAAGATGGATACATATTTTCATGCCTGTGTCTCCTGGTACTTGCATTTTTGCATGCAGGTTTGACTAATATGCTTATATTGCAAAGCTTTTCCATCACATAATGCATGTCCATTCTATGCATGAATATATGCAGGTTTTGTCTACACTTTCCCCTTGGACCCCATTTTTGCATAGTTTTCTTTAATTGGGGAACTTCATTGCAAAATTTAGATAAGTGCAAACCTATGTAACTGCATTTCAGTTGTGCTGTGGCTTGATGAATAAGAAAAAAGAACTACAGTACAGGGGTCTCAAATTAGGCAGCGGGTTCACAGCCACACCTCTCCTCCAAGGCAGCCTTTTATTTATTTATTTATTTATTTATTTATTTATTTATTTATTTATTTATTTATTTATTTATTTATTTATTTATTGATTTGATTTGATTTGATTTGATTTGATTTGATTTGATTTGATTTGATTTGATTTGATTTGATTTATACCCCGCCTATCTGGACCGATGGACCACTCTAGGAGACTACAGACCTCATTAGTGTTGCTTGGGGTGTGTATTTGCCAGTGTTTTGTAGCATTGCCATACACTGATCACCACAACGTTAAAACCACTGACAGATGAAGTGAATACATCAATATCATTGATTATATAATTACAACGGCATCTGTCAAGGGGTCGGATATATGAAGCATCAAGTCAAAAGTCAGCTATTGAATGTCATATGTTGGAAGCAGGACGTGTGGGCAAGCAAAAGTATCTGAGTGACTTTGACAAGGGCCAAGTAGTGATGGCTGGACGCCTAGGTCAGAGCATTTCCAAAATGGCAAATCTTGTGGAGGGCCCGGTAGGCATTGGGTAGTTCCTATCAAAATTGGTGCAAGGAAGGACAAGCGGTGAAGTGGCATCAGGGCTGCAGGTGCTCAAAGCTCATTGATGCACACGGGGAGCGAAGGCTAGCCCCATCTTGTCCAGTCAAGAGCTACTGTAGCTCAGATTGCTGAAGAGCTTAATGTTGGCCATGATAGAAAGGTGTCAGAACACACAGTCCATCACAGTTTGCTGCATATGGGGGGGGGTTGTGTAGCCACAGACCGTGCCCTGCTTCCACCTGGGGCTAGCCAGGTGCCACTTTGGGGGTCACAAGGAGAGCAAAAAGGCACCAACTTCTGCTGCAAGTATAGGATCCCTTGATAGACTACTACTAGTACCCACCTCCCCAGGACTGGCCCTGCCATTAGAACGACATGGGTGTCTGTCCCAGGCAGAAGATGCTAAGAACTGGTAGCAATGGGATTTATTCCTTGGTAACCTTTCCCACCTGTTTCTTTCCTTTATGTACACCACACCATCCTGAATCCCATTGACTAGCCTGCTGCATCTGATGTGGTGGAGAAGACTATCCCATGGCTAGGGGGTGAAGGAAGATGCAACTCCTTGTCAGGATGCAGGGAAGGGGCACCATTGTGTCTTTTGCCTCCAGCAGTGAAATGTTTGGGGTCAGCCCTCTCTCCACAGTCTGTTAACCCATCTTTTCTTTTTTTCTGTGTGTGTGCAGGTCATTAGCAATGGAACCATCTACCTCCAGAGATGTTTGCAAGAAGGTGAGGGCCATAGGGCTAACCTCTGAGGGCCAACCGGAGTAAATCTTTATTTACTCATTTAATGTATGCGCCTCCATCCTTTGATCCAGACTGACAGGTTGAAACACAACAGGCTTGATCAAAACTTTGGAGAGAGACTCCATTCCGTAGTGCCAATTCCCAGCACTGGCCCAAGGGTCTCTCTTGAAAATCTCTTGAAACTCCAGTTCCCTTCGGCAGCGTGGAGGGAGGGGGAAATGACAGTCCAGTTAGCTCCACTGAGAGAATAATTCTTGTTCCCCCTGAGGGTTTCAGCTCTTCCTCTGGGCACTCCTTGGCTCAAAAGTTTCCAGATGACTCTTCCTCGGCATCTCTCCAGACACCTTCTGCCGGTTCCTTGTCGGATTCCACGTGGGCCATTGGGCCTGGTCTTTTGAGAGGTTCTGCAACACCTCTCAAAAGGTGTTTAGTTTGTGCCCCTGGGGTTTCTAGTGCCCATTCCTCAGGCGGATCTGTTTGGCCAACCCACCACTACCCTGAGCACTCTTTTTATTGAAAAGCGTAGCAGATTTTTCTCTCTCAAAAGCATACAGCAACTAAACCACAGGAAAGAAAAGGTGTGAAAATTCTGAACTGTCCCATAGGATCCATGCCCACCTGCTATTTATATATAAATATTTAAAGTCATTGAAACAACTGCTAATTGTGCAGACAGCTCCTTCCCTGATTTGCTCCGAACAAGGCCAAATGGGGACGTCAGCCAGGCCAGCCTTAGCTTGACATGATGGCGGAAAGGATTTACTATTTTATTTATTTATTTATTTCATTTCTATCCCGCCTATCTGGCCAGATTCGACCACTATAGGCGGCTTACAATCAGCAGTAGTAAATATTAAAAACATTACAAATACACGAAAATAAAGATCATAGGAGTATAGAAGAAAAAGTCGTCAGGAATTAACTGTTGGAGTTAGCTGTTGGGAAGGCCTGCTTATACATAAATGTTTTTAGTTGTTTTTTAAAAGTGCCCAGCGAGGGGGCCGCACGAATCTCAGGAGGTAAGTTGTTCCATAGGCGAGGAGCCACCGCCGAGAAGGCCCGATTTCTGGTCTTTTCCTTCCGGGCCTCTCTCGGCGTCAGGCTCCTCAGCCTTACCTCCTGGCTTGCGCGAGTGACACGGGTAGATCTTGGTGGGAGGAGGCGTTCCGCCAGATATTGAGGTCCTAAACCGTTTAGGGCTTTATAAGTAAGCATCAGTACTTTGAAGTCGATGCGGAATCGGATGGGCAGCCAATGCAATGCGGCCAGAGTGGGGGAGATATGTTGGTATCTTCTCACTCCACTGAGTAGTCTGGCCGCAGCATTCTGCACCACCTGAAGTTTCCGCAGCAGCCTCAAAGGTAGCCCCACGTAGAGTGCATTACAGTGGTCTAATCTTGAGATTACAAGCGCATGTACCAAAGTAGTGAGGGCCCCCACGTCAAGGTAGGGTCGCAGCTGGGCTATCCGCCTGAGATGGAAAAATGCGGTACGGACCACAGACGCCACCTGGTTTTCCATAGTGAGCGCCGGGTCCAGATGGATACCCAAGCTGCGAACCCCATCGCTGACAGGCAGGGTCACGCCCCCAAAAATGAGGGAATTACCCAAATCCCCAGCTGTGGGAGCGCCCACCCTCAGTACCTCCGTCTTGTCCGGGTTCAGCCTCAGCCCGTTCTCCTGCATCCATTCCCGTACAGTCTCCAGGCAACGCTGAAGGGACAGAACGGCATCTCCTGCAGTTGGAAAAAAGGAGATGTAGAGCTGTGTGTCATCAGCATATTGATGGCACCGAGCTCCACACCCCCTGATGATCCTCCCCAGCGGCCTCATGTAGATGTTAAACAGCATTGGGGAGATGATCGACCCCTGTGGAACCCCACAATTGAGGCTCCACGGGGCCGAGACATTCTCCCCAAGCTGGACTCTCTGGGGTCGGTCCTCCAAGAAGGAACGGAGCCAGGCAAATGCCCGGCCACCTATTCCTAACTCGGTGAGCCTCCCCAGGAGGATACCGTGGTCAATGGTATCGAAGGCCGCTGAGATGTCGAGGAGGACCAGCAGAGACATTTTGCCCCTGTCGGCCTCCCTCAACAGGTCATCGCACAGGGCGACCAATGCCGTTTCTGTTCCATGGCGCGGCCTGAATCCCGACTGGAATGGATCCAGGGCATCTGTTTCATCCAGGAACGCCTGAAGCTGATCGGCCACCACCCTCTCAACTACCTTGCTTAAGAAAGAAACATTGGCGACAGGCCTATAATTGCCAATTTCGTCCGCCGCCAAGCTCGGTTTCTTTCTTATGGGCCTAATGAGTGTGTCCTTGAGGGCAGAGGGAAATCTGCCCTCAAGGAAAGACCCATTAATTATTACAGTGGCCCATTCCGTTGTTGAGGACCTGGCTGCCTTGATTAGCCAGGCCGGGCAAGGGTCTAAAGAGGAGGTGGTGGCACGACAGCGGTCAAGCGTCCTGGCCACAGTGTCGGGCGAAACGGGCTGAAAAGAGTCAAAAGTCACCGGACAAGACGGAGCGCTGGACATCTCAGCTCGACTCACTGTGTTCAAAAAAGGGGAGAGGTCCCGGCGGATGGCCTCCACTTTAGATTTAAAAAATGCTGCAAATTGGCCCGGTGTAAAACTAGGGGGAGGCCTATCTCCCGGGCCAACTCCGGATAGGTCACGTACTATACGGAATAGTTCCGCCTGCTGATTGGACGCCTCGCTTATCCGGTTAGCGAGGTATGTTCGATTGGCAGCCTTTACCTTGGCCTGGTAAAGGTTAGTAGCGACCTTAACAGCTATACGATTAAAAACCGTCGGGTCCTTTCTCCATTTGCGCTCTAGCCGTCTCCTGACCCGCTTCGACGTCCGGAGGTCCTGGGTAAACCAGGGCGCCGGGTGATCTCTGCGGCGGAGAGGGCATTTAGGTGCGATCATGTCTACGGCACTAGTCGCGGCAGTGGACCAAGCCTCGACCAGAGCCTCGACAGGAGCGCCAGCCAGGTCAGCCGTAATCCCTCTCATGGCATCCTGGAATCCAGTCGGATCCAGTAGCCTTCGAGGGCGGACCATAACAATAGGTCCGGGCTCCCTGCGAGGGGGGAGAGCCATCTTGGTGGTACATCTTATTAGGTGGTGATCCGACCATGACAAGGGTACCGACTCAAGGTCAGTCACCATCGGACCACTCTCGCTCCCATTGGTAGAAAAGACCAGGTCTAATGTATGGCCGCCCACGTGTGTAGGGCCGTTGACATGCTGGGACATGTTCAAGAAGGCCATGGTCTCCAAGAACTCAAGAGCTGGACCGGAAGACTCTGCCCCCGCACGCACGTTGAAGTCCCCCAGTACAATAGCCTCGGGGAGCCCAACAGTGCCGCGGAGACAAAGTCCACCAGCTCCGGTAGGGAGGTGGCTGGGTCGCGGGGAGCACGGTAACCCAGCAAGATCCCAATACCGTCCCTAGCCCCAATCCACACGTGGAGAGCCTCAAAACCCGGTCTTACCACCGAGGAGCGCCTAATTACCTCTAAGGTGGACTTATAAACAATGGCAACTCCCCCCCCCCGTCCCTCCAGTCTACCCTGGTGTTGAACAGCATAACCGGGCGGACAGATGAGAGCTAGGGGGGGACCCCCCTCTCCGCCAATCCATGTTTCGGTTATACAGGCCAGGTCTGCATCTTCCTCCAGAATAAGGTCATAAATCAGTTGGGTTTTATTAGATACAGACCTGGCGTTCAACAACACCAGGCGTAGAGTAGAGGGCTGGCTGGTCTGGCTACCTCGATACTGGGGGTTGATCTCCGTCTCAGAACAAGGAACAGCCTTTAGACATCTGTTCGTAGTTCTTCTGACACGTGTAGGGATGGAGTCAACGCCATATCGCCCTCTACCCGTTATCACAGAAATGTTTTGTGGCCCCTCGCTGGGAAGGCAGGCCCCCCATTCCATGACGAAGAAGAGAAAAGAAAGAGAGAGAAGAAAAAAAATAAATAAAAAGAAAAGAAAAAAGGAACTAATAACTTAATACAAATATTCTAAAGAAAAAAAAAACCACAAATGATTGTGGCAACCTCTCTGTGATAGGGCATGGACGGCTTGCTCTCTCTGCTCCAATAGAGGTGCTGCTATTTGACACGTTCATAGAATCAGAAACTCTAACCTGAAACTCCAGGCCTTTAATATAGGGAGGAAAATGGAGCCCTTCAGAGACTCCCTCGTGCATGCCGGGTGTCCTCCAGATTCAAGATCTAAGTAATACAGAAGGATTACCCCAACAGATTCTCTCCATTTATCTTGGACTACAGTTCCCATTACTCAGAATGGCCAGTAGTACGTTGGTGGCTGGGGATGAAGTGATATCTAGCTTGATGACTTGAAGTTCTAATTAGGCAGCTGACAGGCTCAAGTTAACCCCACAGCCAACCTTTTTTTTAAACGGTTTTCTTTTCTCCCAGAGAGCGCTGGGCCCCATTTGCTGCTTCGGAAGACTCCCGGTTCCCGAGGAAACGCTTCTGCTCACGTCTTGGAGGAGGGCAAGTGGGTCCTCATCAGTCAGGCCGCCAGCACAGTAAGATGTTTTCTTCCTTTCCCTTTTCCATCTTGTTCTGATAGGCCAGACCAAGGCCGGCCCAATACATTGTGCGGCCTGAGGCAGACCAACAAATTGCACCCCTTCCCTCACAAAAGCCAAGGCCTGCGGCACCCAAACCCACAGGCGTTATTTTGCCACCTGAGGCAGGATATCTCACAGGCACCCCTCTTCTTTCCTGGTACTGAACATTTAATGAGAATAAATCCAATCCCCAACATTTGCTGCCCTCGCATGACATCCGGAATGGCAGAGCTGGCCCTAATTTGTGCGCTAAATGTACCCTGACCAGCTGAGACCTCTGCAACGTTTGGTGAATTTCCCCTTCCTTCTTCACAGAGAAATGGGTTCCTGGAAGAAGCCCTGGAGCATGACTTACAGTCAGGCGAGTGCATGCTGGTGAGTGCAAGGACGAGGTTTTGGAAAGTGAATACAGGCAGTGTGTGGGACAGTGTGTGATTTTATGGAAGTTCTCCCCGCCCATCATGTTGAGGGTTCAGACTTCTCTTTAAGTTTTTGGGGTGATGATTCCCTTTATTCTTGACCATTGAAAAGCAAGCTTTCCCGGAGTGACTGTCTGGCTGAGTGGGTTTTTTTTACGTGGTCTGTTGTACTTTACTGCTTTGAATCTGTTTTGGTGTTGCTTGTGTTTACTGGTTTTTAATGTGCCATTCGTTTGATCTGATTTAATATTTCTATACTAACTGTTTTAAGTACTGTATTAAATGTTGTCTTTTAATGAAAAAAGCTGCCTTGGTTCCTTTTTAAGGAGAAAGGTGTGTGTGTGTTGTATATTTTAAACAAATAAATAAAAACATCTAGTACTTGTGCTTCTGTAACACTATGATCCTGTGATCTCAGACAGACGATATCAAAAGCCAGCTGTTCTTTATCATTTTTTTTTTTACAGTTGTGGGAAGCAGTGGATAATGAAACTGGCATGCTCTGGGCGTGTTCACTGGAGAAATGTGAGTGTCTGAATGGAGGGACTTGGGGCGACAGCAATGCCTCCTAGAGAGGTGACTTTGAACCCCACCAAAGCTATCAGGAAAAGCAGAGGCTGCATTGGGAAAGATAGAACTCTAGGCTTGGTTCTAAAAGCACTCACCCAGATTCCGCAGTCTGGAGCGTATGCGCCAAAGAACCACATGATTAACTTTGGAGGCAGAGCTCCCTGGTTCCGGCAGAACCAGCATGCAATGTGATTGAAGCCTCTTCTTATTGTCCGAGGACCTGGGCTTCCCCAATTTTCTGCCCTGGGACACTTTGGAAACATCAGAAATGACCCAAATTTGCCCTCCCCGCCAACAATTTTTTTTTTTTTAAAAGGAAGGAAAGAAATGAAACAAGAAGTGGCTGGAGGTTTGCTTCCAGTTTTGAAAAACAGCTATTTTGGAGGATTAAAGGCCACTGCTGCAGTCTGTTTAAAAGAATCACAGCTGCAATTCACCATTCGTGTTGGGAAAGACAGATCAACAACCACATTTTAAAAAAGTGGACTAAAGTAACTTCTGGGACCCCTCCAAGTTTAGGGGCCCTGAAGCTTAAGCTTCATTCATTTCTTAATAGATCCACCATGGGTCTCTAGTTGGAGACACTTTGGCTATTTTGTGCATCCCTAGCATCTCCAAAATTAACCTTCAGAATTTGGCACCCCCCCAAAAAAAATTAAGGAAAGCATTTTTCTTGGTTTAAATGCTTATAGCACTTTGCTGCTAAAATTGGTGGTTCCTAAAAGAAAGAGATGGATTTTCTTTCTTAACAAAAGATTGAATTCCTAGCTCAAGATTATCTTGTTTGGCACTGGGAATCACCAGTCAGGCCACTTGTGCGGTGAGGGAGGTGGGCACATCGGGGCCAGGCGTAATAATAAGATTGGAGCCAATGTAATCCACTGATTCCACCCTCCTGCTTGTGTGCAGATCACCGAACACGCTGGGCACCAGCCTGGATGATAACCCTGTTTGGGCTCTGCATTATCCTACTCGTGTTGCTTCTCAAGAAAGAAGCACTGAAAGGTACAAGACACTTTTCCTGCTCCCCCCACCCCCGTCCTCCCTTCCCCCTTACTGTTGTCACTTGTTCTCTTGCTTCTTTCTTTATTTTCTCAATGGTCGTTCCTTCTGCTTTGCCTCCTAGCCTTTCATAACCCTATAAACTCCCCGTCTTCCATTTCTGGGAGCATTCTCCTAGTGCACTGCAGTCTTATGTTATGGGGAGACCCACCTCTTCGGGCGGTTGGGTCTGCTCTCTCCCCAGAAGCATAAGAAGCCGCCTTCTACTGAAGCCCGAGTGTGGTTTTGTGCAGCCAGGATTGCCAACATGGGCTGGCAGTGGCCCTCCAAGGTTCTGAGCAGGACTCTTTCATAACCTTGCCTGGATTTGCCAGGGACTGAACTTGCAACCTTCTGTGTACAAAGCGTATTCATCACCCCCAAGCTACAGACGCCCCTGGTCGGCCACCTGCAGGCATCGTCCAAAATTTCCATTCCGAGTGAAGTCTGAATCATTTGTGGTTTGGGGTTACCTAAGACCAACAACCACAGACATTTCCCTATTGTGTAGCCATGTCTTTTTGTCTAGGTGACACCTTAGTGCCTAAAAGCACCCCAAAAAGCAGTCAGTGTTGCCTTTTGTATCTTTATAATGCTACTTATGGATTGGGACACATGCACCAGAAGGAGGTGGTATCGTCATCTGAGGCACGCCTTTACCCCTTTGCCTAACTCTGCCATTGTGAGGATCATATGGGCTGAGAACAGATATGTTGGCCTTAACTCCTTGGAGGAAGAGTGGAATGAAAAGCAACTAGTGACGAATAGGCTGCATTTTCTTTCTTTCTTTCTTTCTTTCTTTCTTTCTTTCTTTCTTTCTTTCTTTCTTTCTTTCTTTCTTAAAGATAGTCATGGATTTTAGCACTTCAGGCTGGACGTGAGTGGGATGCTATTTTGAAATGCTTTCCTCATGAGACAGGGGGAAAACCTAAGTCTTTGCCAGAAAAATAACAACCACAGTAACAAACCTAGCACAGTGGAAAAAATTATTCTCACCCCACTAGTTTCCCATTGTAGTCATTTTCCACCGGCAAATCTGCCGTACGGTAGTTTCGTACGGCAGATTGTTCAAAAGTGGTACCTGTCTATAGTTCATAGTCCTATATTCCAGTCTTCCATCTGCAAACTCTACCTGCTGATATTGTTAGGTGACACCCACTTTGTCCAGTTTATTGCACAGACTAAGCTCCTTTTGTGGATTTTCCTACCCCTGAGTTGTTTTTTGCCCCATTGTCCTGATTTTTGTGTCTGTCTGTGGTACGATTACAAGCCTTTCTAACATTCTTTCTCTCTGCAGACTGGCTCAGGATCCTGAAAGAGGATTACACCTCTGGAGGTAACGACAACCAGGACTCTTGCGGCACTGTTGTTGTTGTTGTTGTTGTTGTTGCTGCTGCATAGGTTTCAAGGACTAGACTGGAGTCTACTTCATCAGAAGTTTATGACATAAACAGAGCGACTCAAATTATGACTGGGCTGGGGCATCTCCCTTATGAGGAAAGGCTACAGCGTTTGGGGCTCTTTAGTCTAGAGAAAAGGCCCCTGAGAGAGGGACATAATTGAGACATACAACATTATGCAGAGGATGGATAAAATGGATAGAGGGAGGCTCTTTTGCCTCTCATGCAATACCAGAACCAGGGGACATCCACTCCAATTGAGTATTGGGAGAGTGAGAACAGACAAAAGAAAATATTTATTTTCCCAGTGTGCTGTTAGTCTGTGGAACCCCTTGCCACAGGATGTGGTGGTGGCATCTGGCCTAGATGCCTTTAAAAGGGGATTGAACAGATTTCTGGAGGAAAAATCCATCACGGGTTACAAGCCATGATGGCCATATATAACCTTCAGGCTTAGAAGGGAGTTACCTCAAAATGCCAGATGCAGGGGAGGGGTATCAGAGTGTTCCAAGAGGCATCTGGAGGGACCACTGTGAGATACTGGGAGTTGGACTAGATGGGCCCTTGGCCTGATCCAGCAGGGGTCTTCTTATGTTATTACGTGTACTGAGAAAAGAGATGAAACTCAGTGGCAGTGAAATGTGAGAATGTACCGTACCTTCTCCAATAAATTAGTTGCAACAAATGTTTGTAAAAGAAGTAAAATAAAGCTTCACAACTCCAGTAACAATAGCTAATTGCAATAGCCGCCTAGAGTGGTCTTAACCGACCAGATAGGCGGGATATAAATAAAATAAATGAATAAATAAAATAAATAATTTACAATATAATCCTAATTATCTAAATTAACACATGTAGTGGAAGAAGTAACTATTGTCTGTATTTAATTCTAAATGGCCAGACTCAAACTTCCATTTAGTTCTGATTCAGCTGTTTTGTGTTAGAGGCTGAAATGGCAGAAGAATAACATATTTCAAGTCAAAAGTAAAATGGGGCTGAAATGGGCAGTAGGCAACTGCTAGAGATCAGGGGAGTGCATACTTCCCTTTTAGATCTTATTACAGAGTTTTGAGTTTCTAGTTAAGATTTATTTTTGCGCTACGCAGTAGAAGTACAGAAACTCACAGAGAATAGCTTCAAGCTTCCCAGACAGCACATTCCTTTCTCATTAAGTGGCACTTACAGTCTCAACAACTCAGTCTGAGACATTTGTAGGAGAAAGAATAAAAATGTTTCATTACTTACCGTTGTGAACAGATCAACCGCAAACAAAGAACAAGCAAACTGACTGATTCCAATAGACTAAAGATGTCTTAGAAGAGAGACACGGCTCTCTTTGAATTCAGAGGTGGGAAGGAATTATTGGTTAGTGCTGGATAAACTGACAATCATCTCAGCCCAGAAAGCTCCCTTCCAGCCACATAACCCACAGACAGCACACATGTAAAAACTCCCAACAGATTTCAGATGGCTGTGCCCATCCTCACAGCACCCACCGCCACAAAATGTCTTCTTTTTTACACGACATCCCATTCTCCACCTCTATAGGATAATGTTGTTGGCCTTCCCTGGCCTGATTTAGGCCCAGGGAGAACCCCCTCCACCCCCCCAAAAAAACCCCAGATGTCACTTTCACTTATGACAAGTACTAATACTGAAAACAACTTTCCTGGCTAAAAGCAGGCCAGGAGAAAATACGGTAAAACTACAGTGCTTCATGTCCACTAAAGAGCTTTCTACTTTTTTTAAAGAAAAAGAAAAAAAAATAAGTTTTAGCAGGGACCGGTGTACTTACAGGAGGGGTGCAGTGGCAGTCATAGGTGGCCTCGTGGGTCATAGTGTGCCTGCCTTGTCCTTCAGACAAGAGAATGTTACCTTTCCTAGTGTCGGATTTCGCTCATTTGTTCTTACGCTAGAGTGGGAACCTTCACATGTTTTTGGACTCCAACTCCCATTAGCCTCAGACCTCATGGCAGTGGACAGAGACTGTGGTGATCCGGTGGTGGACTCAGATCTCAGAACATTGCATTTTAAAAGGAGCTTGTTACCATTGCTCCGATCTTACAAGTAGGGTTGCCACCAAGCCAGAAGAATACAGGTTCTTTGGTTTCCTCTTGTGGCCAATTGTGATATCGCATCCTGGAAGTATTTATAACAATACAAAAGGGGAAGCCAAAAATGATTTCCCTTATTACTTAGGATAAAGCTGGAAAGTTTAGCAGTGACAAATAACTGAGGGACTGGGGAGAAAGCAGACATTTAAAAAAAATCTGGCAAGAGGTGGTTGCCGTTTTGTGTAGGTTCAAGAGTTCCAAAGCAGGCCGGGTAGGTGGGGCTTTTCAGCCATGGAAGGCAGCGCATCTAGGAGAAGGAAAACTCCAATCTCAAACCTCCACTGCCTTGTGGCTATATCCCCTCGTGGAAAAGGCTTCAGGAGTTAACCTCGAGGCAAAATGCGGAGCTGGAGTCCCGAAGACAGCTTGTGTTGTCCTGCCAAATCCTGCAACGCTGCTAGAACCAGTTGTATTGGCTCTTGCCTTTCCATTGGACCATTTCAGCAACGTGTAGAGGGGAGATCTGGTGCTTGGGTAACAGCCTATCCTCCCTATTACTTTACCCAGGCTTCATGTTCTGGAGAGGACACTCCTCGATTCAGAGCATGTTACCATAGTCTCTCGAGACTGAAGGATGCCTATGTAAAAAGCATTTGTGAAAGTCAAGTTTCCCTTGTGTATCTGTTTCTCTCTCTCTCTCTCTCTCTCTCTGTGCAGGAGTGTTTCAGGGCCAGCACGTCCTCCTCCTCTACTCCCCAGACCACCGAGGCTTTGAGCGTCTGGTGGGCACCCTGGCAGGGGCCCTGAGCCAACTGCAGCTCTCCGTCTCCCTGGAACTGTGGAGCCGTGGGGAAATGCGATCCCTGGGGCCCATGCAATGGCTCCACGCCCAGAAACGTCGGGTGCTGCAGGAAGGCGGCGTGGTAGTGCTGCTTTTCTCCCCGGGAGCTCTAGCTGGGTGTGCCCAGTGGCTGGGCTGGGAACAGGATGCCACCCTGCTCTCGCCGGACAAACCTGACAGCACTTTCCTGGCTTCCCTCAACTGTGTCCTGCCGGACTTTCTGGTTGGGAAGGCAAGGGACAAATATATAGTTGCCTGCTTCAAGGAGCTCCTGCCGGTGGACAAGATCCCTCCGCTCTTCCATTCGGTGCCGGTCTATGCTCTGCCGTCGCAGCTTTTCAGCTTCTTGCAAACTTTGGCCGGCCTCAAGGGCAGGGCCCACCCGCAGAGGGGCAACCTAAAGCGGCATGCCGTGTGGATCAGCAAGAGCCTGGAGCGTGCCGTGCGGGAGTGTCAGCAAAAGCAGGCCAGCTGGCAGCACGAGGTGCCATTGCTGACTCCCCAGCCTGCTGACGAGGAGACCAAAGGGGCTGATTATCCTTTTGCAGCCTCCTCACAGAGAAATGTTTGGGAGCTGCCAGGGATGGGGACTTGAGTTGCGGGACTACCGGTCACGTTGGCCTTAAGTTTCACTGGTGATTCGACTTGTTTTTTATTTTTTCAATGACTCATGCTCAACTCGTGACTCCAAACTCACCTACACCCTCCCTTTTTTCGGGAGGGGAACCCTTGTTTTTAATAGAGACTCAGACTTGGGACTCAGGACTTTGTCCCAATGACTTGGACTTGGGACTTGGTACCAAAGACTTGCCAATGTTCCCTGGGAGTAGCCCTTGTTTTTTTGCCCTACGGTTCACAAAAGTGACGCTGGGCACATAGATGGGAAGACTTCCTGCTTGCATTTTAAAAGAAAACCAGCCCTGGCTAGTATGTTTGGGCAGGAGAGCTGTAATAGCAAAGCCTAGCAGGACCACATGCAAAAACTTCCTTCAGTGTAACTTTACAAGTGGTGGTTCTCTGTGTGTATGACTTCCAGGGAATCAGGTGTAATATGGGAGCTTGTTGAGAGCTCTGGAAGAATCCTGCCATCTTAGGACTGAATGGCAACCATCCGGCATTTATTGGACATAGAAGAATGGAGCACATCCAGAAGTGTACTCGTGCAGAGAATGGATAACATGAGCACAGGGTGCGGACAGATGACAAAGGGTGCCATTTCCATTTATGCCTTAGCAAAGGAGCTGCCAGTGGCTGACGGCTGGCCGCCATGGGAACAAAGACGTCGGACCGCTGGTAGAGCTGAGAAAAGTTCTATTTTTGGACAACGACTCCCAAAATCCACCAGCCAGAGTGATTATTGCCTTGATGGAGCAAAATTCTAACAAGTACTTACCTCTGAGTATAAGACTATAAGACTGTCAGAACTGGTGTTGAGGCTCTGTTTATTACTTATTGAGAAGGTCAAAAAGTATTTAAAATGGAAGGGACTTTGCAGAGAAGCAGCTGCTGGAAAAGGCCTAGCTTCTCCTGAACTCATCAATGTTTTTTTTTTTAATTCTGGACTAAAGAATTGAATGCCAATAGATTATATAGATTATGGCAGAATTTTCCAGCTCTTTGTTATGCCAGTGTTATAAACCCATTTCAGGGAACCATGTTTCATTGTGATTTACAGTATTCTGTAGGGCAGTGGTCCCCAACCTTGGGCCTCCAGATGTTCTTGGACTTCAGCTCCCAGAAATCTTGGCCAGCAGAGATGGTGGTGAAGGCTTCTGGGAGTTGTAGTTCAAAAACATCTGGAGTCCCAAGGTTGGGGGCCACTGCTGTAGGGCACCCTCTTAGTCCCAAAAAGTCATCCTCCCCAAAGCAAATTCGTAAATGATGAGAATCGTAGTCCAAAGACAGAGCCAGGAGAAGACACCTCGCTTCCTGAAGGAAAAAAAGACAGCATTCCACATGCAGATGTCAACTAGACTAGGACCTGAATTTTACAACTCTTGTGGTAGGATATAATATTTGTCACTGCACCCCAGGACAGGTACATGCAGTGGTTTCAAATCTTGGTTAACCCGGGTGTCCTTGGACTGCAACTTCCAGAAACCCCGGTCATTACAGCTGTTGGTGAAGGCTTCTGGGAATTGCAGTCCAAGAACACCTGGGTTACCCAAGGCTGGGAACCACCGGTGTAGCTCATTTACTTTGAAAACTCCCATGTCAGTCACTAAAAGTCAGATGCAACTTGACAGCACATCACACACAAGGACAGCTGGCTAGTTTCTGGGATATGGGCAGGTTGTACGGCACACATACCTATGGCCTGTGGCACTCTTGTCATTGCAACGTCCCTCCACCCCTGCCTTGGCCACCTCTTCTTCCCCTGGCTTTTATGTCCTGTTTTCTCATTGTTTACATACGGAAAGTAGTTAAAATACACACAGGCCAAATGGCCAAGTGAGTTATTAAATCCACCCCAGCCCCTGACAGTTTCCAAGCTTGGCTGTAATCCTATGGCTAGCTCCTCTGGAGTAAGCTCTGTTGAACCCACCAATGCATGGTTGTGACTACGGAGGTTCAGTTCATAAAACATCTGCATGTGTAAGAAAAGGCAACAGAAAATCTTCAGCTGATTGAAACGAAACCTTTATTTTTAATTAGAAATGCAAACTATGTTATACAATCTAAAATGCTGCCATGAAACAGAGATGAAAAAAAAGTAGCTTTTTTTTGGACTGTAACTTAGAGAATACACCAGCCAGCATGGCCTTAAGCACTCTGGGTGTCATAATCCTCCAAAAGTAACGTTTTACGTCTCTTGTCATAAGGCAGAAGCTTCATCAAGAAACACTGTGTCTGTGTGGGTCTTTGTTTTCCATTTCTGGTGCCTTTGCTTAAAAACAACTTTCCTCCTTTTCAAACTTTTGCTTGGCTAATCTGCCACAAAACAGCAGTAAACCCTGAACGCCTTATTATTACCTTGTGCAAGTTGCAGAGCCAGGCTAGCCAGTTCCCTAGGCCGGTTTTTTTCAGGTAAAGTGGGGGGGGGGGAGGTTTGGCTCAAGGAAGAGCTACTGTCTTGGGTAGGACAAGACTTGCCATTAACCACAGTGCAGGAGATGCCTCAAGACGGCAGATGCAGAGACGTGGGACGAAGGTGTTGGATGAAGAAGCTGGTGCAGAGCGACCTGTTTGGCACGTTCAGATGTGTTGGAGGTCACTGTCCCATTGTCAAATATTCAACTGAATAAATACAGTATTCAATTTTCTCATCAGTCAGTTTTTTTTCATGGAATGGGAGGCGGTGTCATTTTATATTTTTCACCTTAGACAGCAAGCTATCTTGAACTGGGCCTGTATGGAGCCTTGTGGCACACTGGTTAAACTGCAGTACTGCAGTCAAGCCTCTGCTCGTGATCTGAGTTCAATTCCAATGGGCCCAGATAGCCAGCTCAAGGTTGACTCAGCCTTCTGTCTTTCTGAGGTCAGTAAAATGAGTATCCAGTTCACGTGGGGGGGGGGGGATTTTTACCCTGCATAATTAAACTGTGAACTGCCTAGAAAGGGCTTTAATTACTATGAAGCAGTATATAAGTAGCAGACTTTGTTATCTTGTGAAACACAAGTTACATTGGGAGACAAGAACTCTGGCAGCACCCTATTACCATTGAAATCATCTAGAAGTCATTTCAATGGTAATGAGGTACTGCCAGAGTTCTTGTCTCCCAATGTAATTTGTGTTACTCATCTAGAAGTATTCTCCCCCCCCCAACATTTAGAAAGGACAGATTACTTGTTTTTTTCTTTCATGAGAGACTTGCTATAACAAAAATCTTTTTTAAAACTCTGTAATTCTTAGAGCTTGAATTAAAGATGCCATGGGCATTGATTTCCACAGCCTCAGCTTAGCCACTGCTGTGTATATTTGGTTGATCCTAATAAAGGTATTGCTTGATGGCTTTTCAGATTTTCCTTCCAGTCTAGCACAAGGTGACTTATGTTTAATTTTCTCTTTAATCAAGTTTCTAGTGGCTGTCCCTATCTGTCTGCTGCAACAAAAGCAAAAACAACAAAATCTTGTGGCCCTTTGAAAGGCATATTATAGCATAAGCATTAGTGGGCTAGGGGTCAGTTTGGGGTAAATTCAGAAAAACATGATATAATAGAGTTTTTAAGACGGTCCAGGACTTTGAGAGTGGAGAGGGTTTTCTCTATTTCGTTTCTGTATTCATAGATTTTTCCAAGTTGGAGTCAAAGTTTTTAGAATTTTGACTCAAATCGAAACTTGAAAAAGTTTCCTTTACGTATTGGACTACAGTTCCCAGAATCCCCAGTGACTTGGGGATTCTTGCGGTTGTAGTAAAGAAAACAAGCTCTGTCTCAACCTGGAAAGGTTCTAAAAATATCCAATATGGCCTCCCGTGAAAATGAAACAATAGCCACTGGGGGAAAAAACCCAAGGTGGAACCCATGTTATCCCGCAGACATCATTGATCGCAAGCATCCCCTGATTCTTCATTTTGCTGCCTAGGGCTGAGCAGAGTTGGAATCTGTGGAGTCTCATGTTCCCCGTTCTTGTTTTCAGAAATTGCTCTTGAAATTTTGAATTTCTAGTAAAATTCCCTTTCATCAATTGCTACAAGTTCCCCAGAATCTAACCTTTTTTTCATTAGCTGGCACTTAAAACCTCAATAGCTCACTCCGAGACGTTTATAAGAGAAAAAAAATAAAAGGTATTTCATCACTTACAGTTCTGAACCAATCAACAGCAAACAAATAACTGCCATCAACAGAGTAAAAGAGAGGAAAAAAGACATTAAGCAGAGAGACAGGTCTCTGAAATCAAAGGCTGGCAGGAACCATGGGTTAATGCTGGTCAAACCATCACCCCGGCTCATAAAAGTCCTTCCCAGTCAAACACACCTATGGACAGCAGGCCGGATTGCAAACACAATTTCCAGGTTTGGCACATGAACTTTTTATCTGCCAGCCCATATCATATCCTCCACATATTTTAAAATAATATTTCATTGATCTGGTTCTAATGTCCTAGAAAACTCCCACTTTGTGTGTTAAAAGTGTTTATGAGAAGAGCTGCAGGACCTCAGGTGAAAATTAAATCTGGCGCGAACCCAGCGGCCCTGTGCAAATGCCTCTCGCGGGATGCCCGGTGTGTAGACATACAGTCATTGGGAAGAAGGGGCGAGGCGATGCATCTGCAAAAGCTTTTGCCTCTGTGACAGAAGAGGCCGATTCCGTATCTCCTCTCAAGCGAGGCGAGGGAACGAGAGCTTGCCGGCGTCGGCCAGCCTGAGATTCTGCCGCGGAGACGGAGACGGGCGCCGCTGCAGCCGAGCCCCGCCGGGGTGGCTGCGGCACGAGCGCTGCGCCCCCGCTCGCGCCCCCGCACCACCCCCCCTTTCTCGCCGCCGCCGCCGCCGCCGCCGCCGCCGCTTCCACGCGCGCCCTCTTCGGCATTCTTTTTCCGAACGCCCGGACAGGTGCTGCTGCTCAGCGGGGAGCCAGGGCGAACGTTTCCCCCATTGGCCCTCCGGCAAGGACGCGGATGATGTCACGGCACATGGCTCGATGTCATTGGCCGAGAGGCGGGCTCGACCACCGGATTGCGGACCATCAGGCAAAAGGACGCGGGGGTGGGGGGTTGGGGAGGAGGAAGAGGAGGAGGAGTGGTGTTGCGGCGGCGCGGCCGGAGGAGCCCCCCGGGCGCTGGTCTTGTCCTCTACCGGATCCCTCCCGCCCTCCGCTGGCCCTCCACAGGCTCTCCCAGGGGGGTGAGGGCAGGTAGGTGCTGGATCGGGGCAAGCAGGTCCTTTTCCCTGGGTGGGAGCCAAGGGGAGGGCCCGCCTGGCCGGCAGTGGCAGCCGCAGCCGCAGCTGCTGCAAAGGGGCTTGGCTTTCCCGGGGCGTTTGCAGGCTCGCCTCTCTCGGCCGCAGGACGCCCTGCAGGCCGGGTCTTCTTTGCGCTTTTGATTTGAGTGGCCATGCCAAGCGGGACCCCCGAAGCTTGGCCCGGCCTGATCTCCATGCGCCCTCCTTGCAAATGGGTACCGTATACAGTAGACGCACCCTTCTGCCCGTGTTTATTTTTGTAGTCAGCCCTGCTCTTTAGGGTGAAGGCATTTCTCTCCCTCCCTCCGCGGATGATTATATTAGCCTTCCTGCCGCCGGGTGCAGGGCCGATCGTGTGTATTATCCAAACTCACTCCTGGTTTTTTTTATCCTGTATTGTGTCTTAAGACTCTAACCGTTTAGATTCACCATCAAAGGAACTTAATCCTTTCTCCAGAGTCCTATTTATTTATTTATTTTATTTTATTTATTCGATTTTTACCCCGCCCCTCTAGACAACGTCCTAGCTAGAAAGGTTGACACCCAGGGCAGAGGGCACTTACGCACTAAGAAAAAAAGCGAGAAGAATACCTGCCCCTTCAAAAGGCAGGGATGGTTTACCCTTCCTAAGAAAGAAAAGTCCACAGGGGACCATTGTAGTTTATTTTCCTCACACCCAGATTTCAGCACCCTCTAAAAATGCTGGTGCCCCAGGGCACATCTCTAGTTACTCCTCCCTAGGTTACAACCTAACCTCTTCTTTCAGTTCCCACACACTCTCGGTTTCCCTTTTAGTCTTGTATGTCTCCAAAGTTTGTCCATAAATCCAAATAATTTTTTTGGCTGGTCCTAATAGAGGTATTGCCCACCCAGCAGCTTCTGAAACAGATCTGCTTCAGAGGTGTGGGGGACCCAAAGGAGTTATTTGGGATTAATATTTTTCAGATAAGAGATGTGCTGTATGAGATTTGTTGGCACATGGAGCAAAATCTGGTTGCCGGTGACAGGTGGGTTGATAGATCCCCATGTGCTGCTGAGTCAAAGAGAAAAACAGAGGCTCGGGTTGAGCTCCCTCATCTTTCAGAAGCAGCATTAGGTGCAAACGTGTGCTATTTTTTGGCTATCACCTGGTTGGGTGGAATATTATTTCTGTGTGTCTACTTTTTTAAAATTGTGATGTCTATTGACTCTTATTTTCATGATTCTGAAACCTGTGTTAATGTGTTTAGAAAATGGAAATTTGAAATACAATAATGCTAAGCCATAATCCAGTAAAATTCCTTATACTTTGAAGGAAAGGGTACGGGTGTTGAGGCCAGGTAAAAGTGCTGAAGCTGTTGTTTGTGACTAATGCTAGAATGTTCTCTATGTTTCTCTCTTCTCTCCACCCCAGAGCAGTTTCCTATATGAAGAGCTATATTTTGTCCCCACCTGTCCTTGCCTTTTACATCCATCAAGAGCATAACTGAAGGCCTTTCTGCCAGGTTCCCTTGCCTTCTGAGAGGTGGCAAGGATCCTTGTTTGCCTGTCACGTCCAGTCTCTGAAACACCGTCAGTTGTCATTGTATACTGTCAAGTCGTTTCTGACTTAGGGTGACTTTATGAATGAGTAACTTCCAGAAGAAAGGTTCTGCTATTAACAGCCTAGCTCAGGTCTTGCATACGTATGGCCATGGCTTCCTCAAAGTTAAATGCTACATCAAAAGAGGCAAGACGGATCAGGATTTATTGGTAGATTTTTGGACAATTTTCAGTAATTCAGCAAAGGTTTCTGACCCCCATTGTTTAAGAATGTCCCTGCAGAATCCTCATTTCCTTACACCACAATATAGGTGAAGGTTCCCCTTGACATTTAGTCCAGTCGTGCTCGACTCTAGGGAGCGGTGCTCATCCCCGTTTCCAAGCCATAGAGCCAGCATTTGTCCGAAGACAGTTTCCGTGGTCATGTGGCCAGCGCGACTAGACATGGAATGCCACAATATAGGTTCTGCATTTTCCTTTATTATATAATGTTATTTAACCCTTCTCAGCTCTGCCTACACCTCGTACAAAAAAAATAAGAGGCCAAAGACCCTATGGAGTGTAGGTATGTTGTGTGGCTTGGCATCTGATGTTAAAACAGTGGTGAAAGTGCCACCTCTTAGTTAACAAATGTCTTTAAATACTTGTGTTTCTCCCACTTCTCTTTTCTGTCTTTTCTAATTGTCCCACAATGTTCTGTGATCTTTTCTGTGACACCATGTCTTGGAAGGGTTTTGGGGGACATGTGGGTTAGGAGGATGCTAGACAGAAATGTTGATGTCTCTCAGACCTGAGCAGAAGACCCCTGACTCTACCAGATACAGTGTTCAGCATCTGCAGTCGTGAGATCCACTCATAGTGACTGTTAGAATTCCTGTTTTATATTGACACCAGTCAAGACCCACCAGAGACATTCTGCTCCCTGAAACAAACATGATACTTCCCCCATGGACTGTAGGGACAGTTCAGTCTTATTACAACCCTGATGACAAGAAACCTGAGGGCACCACGAGGAGGATCACATGGCACATGTGCCTCACTTGGGCTGGACCTGCCTCCTATACAGGCTTGTATTGCACTCGTATTTCTAGCAGAAAACAAAAGATGGCAAAACAGCTCTGTGGCTCAGTGGTTAAACTGTAGGACTGTAGTCAAGCCTCTGCTCGCAACCTGAGTTTGATCCCAACAGGTTCAGGCAGCCAGCTCAAGGCTGACTCAGCCTTCCATGCTTCCGAGGTTGGTGAAATGTATACCCAACACACTGGGGATGGGTGAGGTGGCAAAGCGTTGTTTGCATAATTCTGTTGTAAATTGCCCAGACAGTGCTCTAGCGCTATGGGGTGGTATGGAAGTCGAAACAACAACAACAATAACGGAGATCCCACAGACCTATAGTCTGCCCACTGCTGTACTGCTACAGAACAGCACCTGTCTGGATTACAATTTGGGCACTACCCAGTGGGAGGAGATATTAGTTTTGACAGCTGCAAGAAAAGAACCTATTTCAGTCCTTAATTCTAATCAGAGCTTCCCACTTTTCAACCCTGGAAAAAAAAGTTTCCAGAATTGGGATCAGGCCTAGGATTTGAATCTCCAGTCCTGAATCTCTGGGAACATGGTTATTGTTCTGCTGGTCTCTGGCCGGAGAGAAGAATAGCTGAGCAGGCTCTTTTTCCTTGGTACAGACAGTTGAGCAGGAAGCTCAGTGCAGCCTTGCCAGCTGTGATTTGTGGTCACTCAGAAGCATGTACATAGTTACAGACCTTGGAAAAGCTGTTTTTTGAACTATAGCTTCTATAATCCTATAAACCATTTCAGGAGTTACAGTTTTAAAAAATTATTTTTCCAAGCTCTGTCCAGTTTGCCGGAGTTAAAAAAACACAAGGTATGTTGCGGGTGATGTTATACATGGTCATATTTCAAAAATAATCAAAATATTGAGTTTGTGGAGCTTTGTGTATAGTTATCTATCTGCTGTTATCATTACAACGAGTAGTTGATAATCTTCCTGGTGGTGACAGCATGACTGGAATTAGCAGTGTGGTAAAGAAGGCTGGAGGGGTTGAAAACAGATAATTGATTAACTTTAAAAGAATAAGCAGACAGCACTGCGAGAAAACTTAACACATGCTCTGAGACTGTCAAAAGGGATTAGTCACACTGGACTCTTTCTTTGCAACATGGAACCCCCTTGCTAAATACACAGGGAAATTCAAAACAAAAGCCACCCAGAGACCTGGGTGAAATACGTAAATAAATAAAAAAAAATAAAATAAAAGGGCACTGCAAGATACGTCCTAAGTCCAAAGGTATACTAAACTCCACAAGCAATGATCTTTACTCCAGTTGTGTGCTGTACCTATATTAATGTTTTACTACTGTTACAAAATTTCTTGACTTTGTAAATTTTGATGTGTGAATAATAAAATCGAATGTTTATAGTCAACTTTTCAGGTTGAAAGCCCTTCCAAAATAGATTGCAACTTTACTTTTAAACTATAAAACAGATAGGTAAAATGTAAACACAATCTTCCATACATTAATCATTAACATTAGAAAATATTACAGATAAATAAGGGGAGCAATATGTGAAACTTCGCTACACCGAAATTAACGAAATGCAGACTGGAGTAGATAAGCTTTTATTTATTTAAATTTTTATCCTGCTCCTCTAGTGGCTGGGCCACTACTCCTAGCATAGCAACATAATATGAACATATAATAAAACAGGAGTAATAATCTAATAAAAAAAAACCACTCATAAGAGACCAATTCTCTACCTATAAAACAATTAGTACTCAAAAAAAAGAGAGAAAAATATCTTAGATCCTAAAAATGACAGTACAAATATACAGTGGTCGGTGGCAAAAGTTGTTTAAAATCTTTTCAAAGGTTAGCCACTACAGGGCGCTGCTGGGCACCTCTCAGGAAAGGGTGGTTCAAAGATGTTGGGTGCCATCACAAAAAAGCCCCTGTCCTTTCGCACTGTTCAATAGCCCTTTTGAGTGCATCAGAGATGAGGATCGCACTTGCTGATCTTAAAGCTTGGTCACGCGAGGGTCCGAGAGACCTCCTCCTCAGTAATATTGCTCACATCGTGGCTGCTCCTCTTTCTTCCAGCCTTATTTCCAGCGTGAAGATGCCTTTTCCCTGGAAGAAATCGCCGCTCCTTGTGTTCTTTCTCTTGTTCTTCCTTTGGATCCCAAGTCCGAGTTCTTCCCAGCAAGAGCCGTGCCAGAGCTGTCGGAGCCTCACTGACAATTTCAACAAGGTGAGAGGCTGGAAGGGGGTTTGATTTCAGCTGGGAAGGGGGGGGGCATGGTCCAGACTGAGCCAGACAGGAGCATGTGAGCTCTGAGTATGGGGCCAGTACTGCCCAGTCCCACCCGTGGTTCCAGTCTCAGAGGAAGGTTTAGTGGAATGGGCTGGAGAGGCACCAGGATGGGAGGGGATCCAGGGGTGAGCTAAGCATTTGTTTCCAAGATCAAGGGTTTGTAGATCGTTGCATGTAAGTGGGGCGGGCGGGCAGGCGGGCAGAAGGTTGTTGTGGTTTGGGGAAGGGGCAAATAGCACTGAATTTGCTGTGAGCCTTCTCCTGCCTTCCCAGGGTCTGGAGCGGACACAGCGAGAGAACTTCGGGGGCGGGAACACAGCCTGGGAAGAAGAGAAACTTGCAAAATATGCAAACAGGTGATCTGAGATCTGGGCTGCGCGAGGTCATGGGTGAGATGCTGCTACTGCAGAGTGCACTGGACTGGCATCCTTGCTGGGGCAGAGCCACTCCTCGCTGGCACCCTGATCTTAAAAGAGAATTCAGAAAGATGGACACGGGCATGATGACTTTGTTTGGTGGGGGCCGGGATCACTAATGCAGAATGGAGTGCCTCAGCAGTGACTTACCCCTTGTGACGGCAACAACAGCATGCCGTCAAGTCACGTCTGACTTACGGCAACTCTTCAGGGTTTTATAGGTAGGGAGTACTCAGAACTACAGTGGTGCCTCGCATAGCTATCGCTCCGTTGAGCGACGAAATCGCTTTGTGATGGACTTTTTGCTATCACAAAAGCAGTCACTTTATGATGGTCCCTATGGGGTTTTTTTTTGCTTTGCGATGATCGCGGGGAAGCGATCATCGCAAAGTGCCCATTTTCGCACAGCTGATCGGCGGTTTCAAAATGGCCACTGGGAAAACAAAATGGCCGCCCGCTGTTTTCAGGGACAGATTCCTCGCTTTAGAGGCACCGAAAATGGCGGTGCTATGGAGGATTTTCGCTTAAGGTGAGTTTTTAAGCCCATAGGAACACATTAATTGCTTTTTAATGCGTTTCTATGGGCTTTTTAAAATCGCTTAGCGATGAAATCGCTTAGCAACTTTTTTTCCGGAACGAATTAACATCGCTAAGCGAGGCACCACTGTAGTTGCTCATTCCCTTCTTCTGGGGTCATCCTGGGACTATGCAGCTTGCCCACAGCTACAGAGACTGGCTTTTCTCCCTGGAGGCACAGTAGGGAATCGAACTCCCAAGTTGTAGCTCTGCAGCCAGATCCCTAAATCACTGAGTTGTCCAGCCAACCCCTGTAACTATAGCAGTAACTTAAACCGTTATACTGCAAAATATGTGACTATCTCTGGTAGAGTTACAACTTCACTTTAATTATTGAAAACAGAAGGAATTAGAATTAACTTGCTAAATGTTCTGTAAATTCTTGGCAAGGAGCTGTAAGAATTTGTGGTGGTGATCATATGATAAAGGAGAGGCAGAGATCCTTTTCCATTGAAGGAGCAGAAATTGCTGTCTGTCAGATTGATTGGGCCCTTAGTTAATAATAACACCCCCAAAGCGACAGAGGTGATGTAGCTTTGAGGGCTTACAGCAGTGGTCCCCAACCTTGGGCCTCCAGATGTTCTTGGACTTCAACTCCCAGAAATCCTGGCCAGCAGAGGTGATGGTGAAGGCTTCTGGGAGTTGTAGTCCAAGAACATCTGGAGTCCCAAGGTTGAGGACCCCTGGCTTACAGGACACTGCCTTCCACCACATGGGGGGTGGGGATAGTGAGGTAGGAGAGGGTACAAAATAAGCTGCAGAACATCTACAGCTCTGCCCTGTAACCCTTCACTGAGGTCTCCCTGCTGAGGTGGACTTCTTCACTTTAACTGAGAAGAGAGCCGGCCCTACTGTGTGACAGGTAGATCATGAATGGTTGGTAGGGAAGATGTCAGGTTAAGGGGAGGCAATATTACCTCTGGGAAATATTTTGTCAAAGCTCGTGAAGGGGCTGCTTCGTTCTGTCCGAATGACTTTGATGTTCACCCAGGCCCCTTCCTCTTCTCAGTGAGACTCGGCTGCTGGAGGTGCTGGAGGGCGTGTGCTCCAAATCGGATTTTGCCTGCAACCAGCTGCTGGAGCAGAGTGAAGAACATGTGGAGCGTTGGTGGTTTCACGAGTGAGTGAAAAAGAGCCACCGGCCGGGGGTGGGGGTGAGGGATGCGGGAAACGGTTCAGCCTGCCCTTGGACGGACCTGGGGACAACGGGGAAAAAAAATCTGACTCATGGCTGATATTGTTTTAAGAGCAGAATGAAATTCAGAAACCCGGCCAGCTCTTTGAGAACTCCGAAGCAGGCCTTCGGCTTTTTCAAGTGTTATTATCGTACGTGCCAGTATCAACAGGCAGTGAAGGCAGGGATGGTGGAGGGACAGCTGACTCCCACCTCTCAGTTTTGAGCTAGTATCCCAGTTCGTACAGTAATGTATATGATTAACTTTCCTACTCTCTTGGTGGTGTGTGTGCGCAGTTCATGTTCAAGAAATTGAGAAAGATAATCAAAAGGAACATGTGCTGAAGTTTTTTTTTCTGGGTGGTGTCATCTCACAGTATAATGGCAGTGGATGGATATTGTGTCTTTCTCCCATTCTTGCTAATTTAGAACACACAGAATTAGACCGTCTTGTCTGTCGGTCTCATCCAGCACTGCCTCTTCTAGCTCTCTGGCAAGGGTCTGTCCCTTTACCGGCTTGTTCATCATTTTAATTGAAGATATCAGGGATTAAAGCAGGAATCCTCTGTATGTAAAGCATGTCCTCTTTGCTACTACTCTGCTGTGCTTTCCCCCACCCTAGGGTTGTGTGATCGCTGCTGCTCCTCCTTTGTTAAAAAAGCAGGGTTCTCTGATAAGCATAGAGCAGATGGAGAAACTGAAGCTGTAAGAATCCACAGGAGGGAGTTTAATAGGCAGCAGAGGAAGGAGTGAAAGGCCCAGGGGCCTTGATGGAGATGGAGGCAAGCTTTTTTGACATTTGTCCAAGGTGCCATAGCCATAGGCAAGGAGGTAATATGAGCAGGTGGAGGCACAGATGTGATTGGATTGCCAGCTCCACCAGTTCACTCGTAGCTAATATGGCCAGGAGTGGGGATACATGGGAGTTACATAACCAACATCATCCAGAGGGTTACGTGTTCTCCATCCCTTCTTTTCTTGCTATTTTTGGGGTTTTCCAGATGTTGTTGGAATGATGCGGGTCATAGTCAAACGCAATATGAAAGACTAGATGGTTTTCACCCATCTCTCTCTAGGGCAGTGGCTGCCAATCTTAGGTTCCCAGATGTTCTTGGGCTAAAGCTCCCAGAAACCTTCACCACTATCTGTGCTGGCTAGGGTTTCTGGGAGTTGTAGTCCAAGAATATATGGGCACCTGAGGTAGGGAGCCGCGACTCTAGGGAAATCTTTCCATTCTAAACTTGGCTGTTCCATTTATTTATTTTTTTTAATTTTTATTTTGGACCAGTGGTCAAGGAACCTGGAACATGATAGAACATGAAGTAGCAATACAACCATAGAATTCTAGAACTACGGTTGTGCCCCGCTTAATGATTACCCCGTATAACAACGAATCCACTTCATGACGATGTTTTTGCGATTGCTTGATGACTTTTTCGCTCTACAGCGATTTCGCTGGAACGAATTAATGTCGTCAAGTGAGGCACCACTGTATGAAGTTAAAAGGAAGCCCATTTAACCTCCTGACGGTTCTATAATAGAAGCTTTCTTTTCCTCCAGGCAGCAGCAGCACCCGGATTTCTTCCAGTGGCTCTGCATGGATGCACTGAGACTATGCTGCCCACCTGGCACCTATGGCCCTGACTGCCACAGTGAGTCATTCCATTTCCTCCTGTGTTGTCACAGTAATAGCCAAGCACTCCTGGGTTCATTCAAGTCAGACTCTGTCTGCCCTTGTGTGTGTGTGAGATCCTTCAGTTATTGACAGGGGAACCAACTCAATAACATGTGCACTTCCTCCCTAGTCTGCTCTTAGTGGCTGCTTTCAAGATAAGCCCTGCACAGCTAAAGCAGTCTTGCAACAGAATCTGTTGCAGTACTGCAGAAGAATGCTGAAGAAGAGGAAGTTTGAAGTGGCTTCCTTTTAATAAAGACTAGCAAGGATCCCAGAAAGGGTGGGATTCAGACACAGGCAATTCCTCGAAATAAGGGAGGTGGTTTAGCTTAAAGTCGTACGATGAGGCTGGAACTTTGGGTCGTAGCTTACGATACTCCGTAAGAGTGTTGTCCTCCCCAAGGAAAGGCGTGCGGAAACCGAAGGGACAATGCTGAGTCTCAGCTATTGGATGAGTCAGAAGGCTCAAGCAACCCCAGAGGAAGCTTGAGTTCCTCCTGGCCCCAACATTTATTTTATGTCTCACCACAGCCTGTCCTGGAGGTGCCCAGAAGCCTTGCAGTGGGTATGGGCAGTGTGACGGCGATGGCACACGGGGAGGCACCGGCCTGTGTATGTGCCAGACGGGCTACGGTGGCCCCTTCTGCTCAGAGTGTGGAGACGGCTACTACGAAGCTGCCCGCAACGACAGTCACCTGGTATGTGCGGGTATGTAGAGTGCCCTTATGGGCTGGCCTGGACTGGGGCGTTTGGGGTCTGGCACCAGGTCCCCCTTGCTGGCTGGCATTGGCGACTTCCCTCAGAGACATCCGCTTTCTTCTTTTCCCTTAGGCTGTTTTGGCATTTTGGATTTTTTTAACCGTAGCCCTGACTGTGAGAAAGTGACGTGTTTGCACCTGGGGGGGAAAAACCCTCTACAATGTACTGATGAATAAAATTTGAGAGTAATCCCTTTCACCAAAAAGGAAAGTCAAATGTTCTGAAGGTTTCTTCACAAAGGTTTCTAGCTGTTTAGCGGGTTATACATTCACCACTTTTCTCCCCCAATGAAAATACTACAGTAGTCATTTTTTTTTGCACAAGCCCAACAAACCTGCCTGTATAGCAGGCGAGGGAATGTGCAGTCTACAAGTGCCCCCTGAGATCAAAATGTGGCCTTTGCCCCGTGGTATCCCACCCACCAAAAATGTTTAATTTGGTGGGGTGGTGTCTGGTGGCCTGGGTGTGTCTGTGTTTGTCAGTTCTGCTGTGCTTTAAGGGTCCCTCCAGAACTCCAAGGCCCTGCCATATTTCTTTGTTGGTTTTAAAGAATTCTTTTTAAGGTGCCAATAGAAGGTGAAAGGTAGCTTTTTCAGTAATCCTCAACTCTCTGGAAGCTACCCATTCCTGCCTTGCATGTACAAACAATATTTTCCTTGAGAACTCTGAGGAGAACAGAAGCTATGTTATCTAATTTCATAAAAGAGAGCTGAAGTGCTGGACCATAAGAAAACAGAATAGAAATCATCAATAGGGATACAGATTAATAATATAATCTAAGATGCTTACTGCTTGTGGCACTTGTTATATGTTGTCAAATTGTGTCTGACTTGTGGAAGCCCTACAAATTAACCTTGTCAAGCTTTTTCAGTTCTTCAAAGTAAAGTTCATGGTTTTCTCTATGAAATCAATCCATGTTGTGTTAGTCTTAAGTTATAATAAGCTACATTTGACACTAGCCAATGGACCTAGCTTTGTCCATGTTAAAATCCCATGTGTTCCTCCCTCGTCTTAGTGCCCTCTCTTTTCTCTGTGCACCTCCATCTTCCTTTTCCACTGGTCTTTCCTTGTCTTCTCTTTCTTCATCTTGATACTCATTCAACTTATTCAAGGAGCACAATTCCCAGATTCTCCAGGCCGGTATAGCTCCAGTTAATCAACATTTGGGGAGGCCCTTGTCCCTTCCGTAAGATGGTTCCAAACTTGTAAATTTCTGAACTCAACTCATCAAAGTATTCAAAATGATGTGCCACACAACTCTGTAGGCAAAAAAGAAGGTAATAATAGGTGACTCACTCACCTCTTCAAAGTGATTTTTGTGTACATACATTGGCTATGTTTTAAGTTAGACAACTCCAAAGAAAACCTTCAATCTTGGTGAAGATAGTAATAATAATCATGTGCTGTCCAGTCAGTTCTGATGTCTGATGACCCTTTTCAGGAAGTTCCAGGTAGAGAATACTCAGAAGTGGCTTACTATTCCCTTCTTTTGGGGGGTGCCCTGGGACTCTGCAGCTTGCCCAAGGCCACCCAGGCTGGCTCTCTTGCAGAAGGCACAGTGGGGGATTGAACTCCCAGCCTCTGGCTCCTCAGCCAGTTATCTAAACCCCTGAGATATAGTTGAAGACAAGATAATTACAGTGCCCCCTAAGAGCCCTCCAAAGTGATTTTTGTATATGCAAGATAGCTAGATTTTTAAATAAGACTTTTTCAAACCTCCCTCAAAATTTAACAAAGCTCCAAATGGACAAATGGTTGTTGTGGGTTTTTCAGACTCTTTGGCCGTGTTCTGAAGGTTGTTCTTCCTAATGTTTTGCCAGTCTCTGTGGCCATTGGCATCTTCAGAGGACTGGAGTAGGAACTCTGTCCATGCTCTGGTTCTAACAGAGTTCCTACTCCTGTCCTCTGAAGATGCCGGCCGTAGAGATTGACGAAATGTTAGGAAAGAGCTCAAAAAATCCACAACAACCTTCAGATCCCAACTGTGAAAGCCTTTGAGAAAACTCATTAGTCCTGAAATTGCCACTAGGATTTTTGTTGTTTTTATTGCAGTAGAATAGACTAAAATAACTGTCTCCAGGGGCAGTTGTTGCTTGTTAACATGTATTACTAAAGAATGTTTAGGAATGTTCCGCTGCCTGTGGTCCCTCTTGGGACAAAAAAAGATATAAATGAAGAAAATATGTCAGTAAATAAAGGTCGGGACATTCTTTATATCAGGTCATAATATTTGCCTGTCTAGCTCAGTATAATCTACAGTAACTGGAAGCCACTGTGCAATGATTTTGGTGGCCTGGATCTTTCCCATTGCATGGAAACTCCCATAATCCCCTAGGCACCTTGGAGTTGCAATGTTTAAAAAAAAAAACCACCATAATAATTTTTCCAGGCTCTGGTCTTTCCCATTCAGTTCTACCTACTGGTTTTAATTAGAGATACTGGAGGCTGAACCCAGGATCGTCTGTACACATAGCACATGCCCTGTTACTGAGCTTCAGTTCTCTCCTTGCTCTTGGTCCTCTCCCAGTGAAATTGGTGCTGGGCTCTGTTATCATCACATAATATGGCTTGGCTTTTGAAGTTGTTCTTAATTAGCAGAAGGAAACCTGTCTCATTAACACTGGGGAATGAGGTCTGTAGAGGTGCCACACGCTTGATTACTCTAGTGAAGCTCAGTTCTGTCATAGAGCAGGAACGGAGTATCTTAATTTCTTTACATACCTACACAACTACAGTACATTTCTGTGTATCTGTTTAGTTGTTAAACCGTTTCCAGCTCACTCTTGTTGAAATTACATGAAAACCCTCAGGATCCTATTAAAAGGGTGCAATACAGTTTAAATACTGGGAGGTACTTACAGCATTTTAAAAGCACATTTTAACGGTTAAAAAAATATAGGCAGAAATAGAGACTGAAAGATTGAAGATCAAGCCGTCACTTAACGATGTAGTTACCATTATGTTCCATCTTTTCCTCCAGAATATGATGATCACTCCTAACTTCTACTTCCTTGTGAAGTAGGTCAGGCTGAGAGTGAAAAAGAGACCGAGAGAGAGAAACTGCCCAAATTTATCGAGTAAGTTTTATAATTAATGGAGGCTTGAACCTGGATTTTTCCAAATTCCAGTCCAGCAGCGTTACTGCAGTGTCACACTGACTCACCACATCCAAGTAGGTTTTGCAATATCAATTATGCCTATCCTTCTTGCAGGCTGCTCAGCCCTTTCTCATTTTTAATAGATCTGTAACATGTAGGTTTTAGAGACCATCTTTCCCCACTCACCCGGTTCTCCTCCAGCCCCATGTTCCAAGCCTCCATGAGCTGGGCGATGCGCAGCCTTCTCTTTTTCCTGCTACACACTAGGCTTTCTCCCCTATCCAGAGTGCTACCGGGCATGCGGACGCTGTTCAGGCCCTGAGGATTCAAGCTGTCTCCGTTGCAAGAGAGGCTGGATGCTGCATGACCGAAGATGCATTGGTGAGCTTGTAGGTCTCATCCTTTCTAGGTGCTGTTGACTCTGCAGATAGGTCACTTGTTGGCTGTTGGGGGTGAAGTTATTTTGCAAGGTGAAACTGCAAACACAAGCTTCTTTTGCAAACATGGCGAAAGAAGCTTACGGTGGTGAGGAGAAAGCCGTTCTCTGTGATGGCTAGCTTGACTTCTCTCTCTCTTTTCCCAACAGACATAGACGAATGTGGCACGGACATGGCCCATTGCCGTGCCAACCAGTTCTGTATCAACACCGAAGGCTCCTACGAGTGTCGAGGTAAAAGCGCCAAGCCTGAAAAGTGGACGGCATTAAGTACCGCTCCTCGTTTTTGACCTCAGGCTGTAAAATGCCTTGGGCCAGCCTCCCCATATGATCCCCGTAGCCATTTAGCTTTCCTCGCCCACATCAGGACAGTAATTTTTCCCTAGAGCTAAAACTCTGCCTTTCCCCTCAGACTGTGCCAAGGCCTGCATTGGCTGCATGGGAGCTGGGCCTTCCCGCTGCAAGAAGTGCAACAAGGGCTATCGGCGTGATGGTGTCAAGTGTCTCGGTAAGTCCTCTTCTCAAGCAGGTTTCTAATGGCCGTCCTTTCCTTGCGGGCTTCAATTAGCCAACAAACTGTGCTCTACGTGGCCTATAAAGGGAGCAGTGGACAGCCGTCTAAAACGGCAGTACTTTTCCTGTGAGCCCAGCCATTCAGCTTTTCCTTTCATTATGATGCTGGTACCCTTTGAATTCTTACAGTCTTTTCCTGCCATTTTTCTCTCTGTGACTCTTTTTTTAAAAATCTGGGAAGCTCACAGTAAGATATCTTAGCTGAGGTGATCTTGTTCCAGAGGTGAGTGTGATGAGCCTGAGGGGTTAGATTTCCCATATGGGACACTGAAGCCGTGCTTCTCATTGAGGCCAGGGTGAGGGGAAGAGACGGTCTGTTTTAGTGCTGCCTCTTGGAGGACAGGCAGCCCGCTAAGGAAGTTTCAGAAACAGTTGTCATAATATTGGAGATAACAGCATTTGTGGAGGGACCGTCAAGAGGCACAAAACACAGCTGGGCATGAGAGAAACTGGCTGATTCGTAAGGATCGGGATTTTTACAGTTTTTGACTCATGGATGTCATTTTGGTGGTGTTTGGTTTAGGATTTGATACATAAAAACAAATGGGGGAGGATTTCTCTGTTTCTCTTAAATTTTGGGTGACCTGGAGAAAGTGAAAATCCCCTTCCCAGGAAAAGGTCAGTGAATGCTTTCTCTAGGTGAATCCTCCTAACAAATGAGGCGGGGAAGTTGGGCCTAGAGAGTTCCTTCATGGCTCTGGGGGTGCTTAGGGTTTTCAGTCACCTAGTATCTGATTCTCTCTTCTCACCTCCCTCCCCACCCAAATCAGATGTGAACGAATGTGCTGGTGAAGCAGAGGAACCAGTATGCACTGGTGCCAATGAGGCCTGTGAGAACACAGACGGCAGCTATCGGTGTATTTGTGCAGAGGGATACGTACGCAAAGAGGGGATCTGTGAAGAAGACAAACCCCCAGGTAAATCTTAGCAGCTCCAGGGAGCAGAATAGTCTTTCGATGGGAAATTCAGGATGTTTGCTCCGGAGGGTGAATTTCCAGTTATTCTTGCTTTGGAAAAATCCAAAGAAACAAAACAAGACAAAAGCATGTTGCACTTAAAAGACTAACTGCTTTATTTTAATGTGAGCTTTCTGCCTCTTCTAAAACTACTTGCTTTGGGAAGTATTTTGTTTTTGTTTTTGGTTTTTTTTGCTCAAGAATGGCCAATCTATGTTTTGCTGGGAGACATTATATTCTTCAGACTCTGAAAGAATCTCTGTATCGTACATGTGGAACCTTTCTGATTACTACGTACTTTTTTTCTTCTGAATAATATGGTGAGCAAATTCTTTCACTATTGAGAAGAAAAATATGTAAGTATTAATCAGAAAGACCCAAATGTACTGAATTTTGCAGTTTATTAAGAATTGGTACAGATGGCCAGAGGAGGGCAGTCCAGTGAAAGACCAATGATTCTGATTTTGCAGGGGCAGTGAATCGGGCGTTACTCCACGGCTGCCCAAAGTGCAGAATCTGTTTGTGGCATAGCTTCTGTAAAGTTTGGATTAAAACCCGGAGTGTATTCACTGCCCCTGCAAGTCAGTCACCAGCCTCTACTGGGGCAGTTTAGGAGTTGCTGGATAGCTCAGTGGTTTAAGGATTTGGCTGTGGAGCCAGAGGTTGGGAGTTCGATTCCCCACTGTGCCTCCTTGACAGGGGGCTGGATTTGATGATTCATAGGGTCCGTTCCAGCTCAGTAGTCCTCAGATGCTGATGCTGCTACTGCTGATGTCGTCAAAATGCTATGGGCTGAGATACTGTGGGCTGACCACTGCTGCCTACTTGTGCTTATAGCCTGTTCCTGTCCCACAGATGCTCCCGAGAAAGGATTCTTTGACGACATCACAGACGATGAGGTGGTCGTGCTGCAGCAGATGTTCTTTGGTGCCATCATCTGCGCCCTGGCCACACTGGCTGCCAAGGGCGACATGGTCTTCACTGCCATTTTCATTGGCGCCGTAGCTGCGATGGCTGGCTACTGGCTGTCAGAACGCAGCGATCGTGTGCTCGACGGCTTCATCAAAGGCAGATAGTGTATGCCAAAATAATCCGTTCCTTCTGGCTTCCTGCCTCAGAGAGCCAGCTGGTGGGCAGGAACTCCTTGACCCCACCCCCCACCCCTTACCTTGCTGGTGGGCAGGGCTTTAAAATCCCAGGAGAAAAAAAAGATGGAGCAGCCATTTTGTATGCCGTTCCAGGCTGCTAGAAGGCTTGGCAAAGCGTGCTGTGAAGGCTGTAGAAAGGGACAAAGGGCCAGTCACGCTTTGCAGTCCTGCTGTTAGGGGCCAAGCAGAGAGTTTGTGGTGTGAATTAAGATGGAATGAGAAGTCTTATCCGGGAATATCTGTCAGTGGGCCCAAAGAAAAGGCCCCTCTTGCTGTCCCACCAGCCAGTCCTCATACATGTGGGGTGATCTCAAATGTGTTCCTACCCATAAGCTTTCCTAGGCTGGTCATTATTCACCAGAAAATGAAAGCAACTGAGATTGGGCAGGCACAAAGGATGGCTCCCTGCTGGCTCTCTCTGGGGGACCCTTGGCTCCAAACATATTACACTGAAGAAGGGAGTGAACTGAGTCAATACAATTCTGGGCTGTAGCCACTTCAGGCAGAATTTCTTTTTCCAATGCTCACCACCTCAGACCCTTTTTTGCAACAGCACCATCAGTGACAGTGGCTTAGGATGTAACTTTCCCCTTGATACAGTGACTACATGGAGGAAGCTTTTTACAGGCCGATGGTGCATTTGAGGAGAGGCATTTGAGAAGTGACCTCCGCCCCTGACTCCCATTGCCGCCTGAGGGTTGCATCGCAGAATGCGGTCATCTCAGTCCCCTCCTTATTTTGCTTTCGTGTCCAAAACAACTCTGAGGCAGCCAGTAGCCGTGTGTGAGGCAGAGGAAGCCTGGGTGGTGTGCATGTCGTCCTTGCCCCCCCCGCCTCGCCCCACTTTACATCTGTCCACTCACTTTTTTTTGTCAGTCTTCATCTCAGGAAAATAAAAAAAAAAGTATCTGCACACATCCCACACAGTTCTTGCTGCTTCTCTTTTCTGTGCTGATTACTTCTCTTCTGTTAGGGATATTTTCCAAAGTTTGATTTGATATTCAGATTTTGGTGGGCGAGGAAATCCGCCACCAAATCCCCTCAGCCAGTCTTTGCTTCCTGGCCTTTTAGGTGACCGAGGCTACAAAATGTTGCCGAAAGGCTACTTTAGCTTCACATGTGCGTAGGTGCCACCACATCGAGAATATCTTCTCTAATTGGTGAAATTTCTGAGGTTTTATTAGGTGGTGGAGAAAGGGGGATTTGGTGATCCGAGTATTTGAGAAACAATGGGAGAACTGAGGCCTCTTTGCTCACTTCAGTTCTCTTATTTTAAGTACAGTGGTGCCTCGCTTAACGGCGATAATCCGTTCCAGGAAAATCTCTGTTAAGCGAAAACGTAATGTGAAAATAAAAAACACATTGAAAAACGTTCAGTGTGTTCCAATGGGCTAAAAACTCGCCGTCCAGTGAAGATCCTCCATACGGCGCCCATTTTCGGTGCCTGTATAGCGAGGAATCCGTCCGTAAGCACAGCGGGGAGCCATTTTAAGCACCCAGCGGCCATTTTGAAAACCCGATGATCAGCTGTATTTGATCATTGTAAAGCGAAAATCAGTTCCCGAAGCAGGAAACCGATCATCGCTAAGTGAAATTCCCCCATTTAGACCATCGTTTTGCGATCGCAAAAGCGTTGTCATGAAGCGGATTCATCGTAATGCAGGGTAATCGTAAAGTGGGGCACGACTGTAACATGGAATTTTCCCCTCCCTTCAGTCCTCTTAGAAGGGATGAGGCATACCTGGAGGGGAAGGGGCTGAGTAGACTAGGAAGGCAGACTTTCTTCCAGAGCAATGGAGCAAGCAAAGCAGGAAGAAGTGGGGTCACCAAAATGCTATAAGATCAGGAGGTAAGTTGAGCTTTTTCTTACTCATTCCCTTCTATCTCATCTTCCCTTGTGTTTATTACATACACCCATTCCTCCCACCCCCAAACCTCTCTCATGCTCTTCTCCTCCTTTCGCTCATTTATCTCAGTTGATCACTTAATAGCAGATTTCACCCCTTTCATTTGATTAGGGCCAAGAAGATGAAAATAGGTGTTCTTTTGACAGTCCTGCTTCCCTGCAGAGCATGCTATTGCTTGAGATGGAGCAATAAGTGGTGGCCCCTCTTCACTAGAGTCGGAGCCCTACTCTGTCTAAAAGCAACCTAGTCACCTTGGTATAAGAGGCTGAGAATTGCACAAGCCCTTCTCCCCAACTCTGGCTTTAAAAATACGATAAAAACGAAGCAAATGAAGAAGAGCTTCCTGCCCTTTCATTGTAGCCAGAATCTGCTCCCAGAGGTACCACCTCACTCTGCTCTACGGTAAGTCCTATCTTGTACTTTTCTCTTGTCAACTCTCAGCTGTAAGATGCTTTAAATATACATTCCTTTCCTTCATACTTAATCACACCCTAAGTATTAGTTTCCTGTTGCCTTGCGATCTTGTTTCCATTTCTGTCTCCCACCCCATGATGGCAGGTCTGAAGGAAGGCCAGTCATTCTTGCTATTCTTGGCTCCCATTCTGTTGTAGCTGTTCAGAATTCACTGGTTTGGAAGCTAAATCCTGGTAGTAGAATGTTAGAAAGCTGGTTTTCTTAATATCATCCCTTTCTAACATTTTCTGCCTCAACTTTGAGGGTGGATAAGTCATCCTCTGCAGCCTTGAATGAAATGTCTGTACTCACAACATGTATCCTCATCAATCTTACAGCTTTGTGTGGAGAAAGTTGTTTGAACTGTGTGCCATCAAGGCAATTACAGTACCTAGAAGAGTTTCTAAAATACATGAGATACTTAAGGAGTGGGTTAACCCCAATGACTTTCCATGGACAGGTGGGAATTTGAACCCAGATTTTCTGAATCGTAGTCTAACACTCTATCCACTGTGCTGTGCTGGCTCTACAGTTGTTAAACTACACCTCCAGTGTTGGCAAGAGCTAATGGGAACTGGAGTGCAGTAACAGCTGGAGGTCCACAGGCTCCCCAGTCTTGTTTTCTCTCCTGGTATAGCTGATGTAGCTTCTGGTTTCCATATGTGGAAAATGTGTATCTTTACTGGTCTGTCAATGCAGGCTGCAACTCAGTCCAAAATAGCCAACTCCCTCTGGTTCCAAATATGTAGTTAATAATGTTGATTAGAGTCCTGTTTCACCCATAAATATTCATCAGAAGGATGGGAAAATGCATGCCAATTATAAGCTTGGTACAATTGTTCAAGAAGCTTGAAGTCTGTTGGAAGGATGATTAACAGAATGTACTGAAAGTGCTTTATGTATAAATGACTGCCTAATAATAGTCTTGTTTGCTGAAAAAGGTTGTCAAGGGAATGAGCTGTTCCTTGCCTTTCAAGGCAAGACAAGCTGGCAGCTGATAGACTTTCCTCCTTAGAGGTAATCTACTCTTTGAATGGGAGGTTTCAGGAGCAGCCATCTTTGCAGTTGCATCAGGGTAAACAAGCTACATATTGTTCATCTTGAGCTGCGAGAGCACAGCCACTCTGCCCTTGCAGCTGTTGTTGATATGTTGGTGTATCGTCAAGTCACTTTCAACCTACAGCAACTCTACGAATTATCGACCTGCAATCAGTCCGATCATGAACAGGACTGCTCAGGTCTTCCAAACTAAAGGCTAGGTCTTTAGTTTGGAAGGTCTTCCAAGCTAAAGAGTATCTGAAACCCTGCTCAGTTTGCCTTCCCTGCTTCTGTGATTTCACTAGGAATCCACTACCCCAAAGGCATGCAGAGACTGGATCACAGCAAAAATGACAAAAAGTTTTCTTGTTGTTTAGTCATTTAGTTGTACCCGACTCTTTGTGACTCCATAGACCAGAGCACATCAGGCCCTCCTGTCTTCCACTGCCTCCCGGAGTTGGGTCAAATTTTGTTTGTTTGTTTGTTTGTTTGTTTGTTTGTTTGTTTGTTTATTTATTTATTTATTTATTTATTTATTTATTTATTTATTTATTTATTTATTTATTTATTTAATATGCCGCCCAAACTACAGCTTGTTGCTTTTTTATCTCTTGACTCTCTACTTTAGCATTCCAGTCCCCTAGATTGAGAAGAACATCTTTCTTTGGTGTCAGTTCTAGAAGATGTTGTACGTCTTCATAGAACTGGTCAATTTCAGCCTCTACAGCATTGGTCTTTGGTGCAGAAACTTAGATTACTGTGATGTTGAAAGGTCTGCCTTGGATTAATATTTAAATCATTTTATCATGTTTGAGATTATATCTCAGTGCAGCTTTTCCCACTCTTTTGTTTACTATAAGGGCTACTCTATTTCTTTTATGGGATTCTTGCCCACAATAGTAGATATGATAATTATCTGAATTGAATTCACCCATTCCCGTTCATTTTAGTTCACTGATGTCCAGGATGTCAATGTTTATTCTTGCCATCTCCTGTTTGATCAAATCCAGCTTCCCAAGGTTCATAGATCTTACATTCCAGGTTCCTATGCAGTATTTTTCTTTGCAGCATCAAACTTTCCTTTCACTTCTAGGCGCATCTGCAGCTGAGCGTCCTTTCAGCTTTGGCCCAACCACTTCATTAGCTCTGGAGCTTCTTGTCCTTGTCCTCCACTCTTCCTCAGTAGCATGTTGGACGCCTTCTGACCTGAGAGGCCCGTCTTCCAGCATCATATCTTTTAGCCTTTTGTTTCTGTTCATGGGGTTTTCTTGGCAAAGATACTGGAGTGTCTTGCCAGTTCCTGCTCCAGGTGGATTGCGATTAGTCAGAACTCTCCACTATGACCTGTCCATCTTGGGTGTCCCTGCACGGCATAGCCCAATTATTCAAGCCCCTTCGCCACGACAAGGCAGCAATCCATGAAGGGGGACAAAAAGTATGCTTCACCTAAAAAGAGAAGAGATGTGTCATACATGCTGTCAGTTCAAAAGTGACTTACAGCAACTCTAACAGGGCTTTCAAAGTGAGAAAAGTTATAAAAAACAAGTTACGGTTTTATGAGTTCCACCCACCTACTGTGAGTTTGTATGGCTTGACAAAATAGTGCAGAGCAGGGGTGTGAACCCAAGCCTCCTAAAATCACTGTGTCCACTACACCACAAAAGGTATTGCAAAAAGAGATGGGGAGAGTCTTAACATTCGGCCCCAGAATCTCTAAAACAGGAAAGTCCCATTTTGTGCTTACATATTTACATGTGTAATCTTCTGAGTGTTAGAGAATTACTTTGGAAAAAAAACAATCTGAATTTTTTTGGATATTTAAAGTTTACACCAGAAAAGAATTCTATAGCAGCAAGTCCTTCGAGCCAAAACAAAGCTGTAGAACATGTTGTAAAAATATCCAGCTACCAGCTGGGTTGAGTCAGAGGTCAGTAGTCAACCACATTCTTTGAATGCAAAAGGCCTTGGGTTTGACATCCCCTCAAAGGATCTATGGCAGCTCAGTGAGATGGTGTCTGAAATCTTGTGAAAATAATGTTGGACAGGAGGGATGAATCAGTGGTCTCTGTACAAGCCAGAATCAGGCATGTTAACTGTAGACTGTAGTGCAACACTGTTGAAATTACCCTGATCTTATTTCAGTCTTGGCAGGGAGTTAGGTTACTCTACTGTGCATGTGGGGAGCTGCTAGATGTCATACAGTGTGCAACAGCAGCAGCAACAACAAAAGGCTCACAGATCCCTACAATGTGTTCCAAATGGCATGATGGGTCCACGATTTATTTATTTATTTGTTTGTTTGTTTATTTATTTATTTATTTATTTATTTATTTATTTATTTATTTATTTATTTATTTATTTATTTATTTATTTATTTATTTATTTATTTATTTATTTATTTATTGCATTTATATGCTGCCCATCTAGACATAGTCTATTCTGGGTGGCTCACAACATACAAGATAAAAACAAATCAAAATATATATGTTAACAGTTTTTCAATAATATACAAGACAGCAGTAGTTCAAGATGGGATGAAAAGAGAAGTTAAGTAATGCCTGGAGGGAAGGCCTGTCTGAATAACCAGATCTTAAGTGAGGGGCCAAGAGAATCTCGGAGGGGAGCCACTGCTGAGAAGGCCCGGTGTCTTGTTTTTTCTTTCCGGGCCTCCCTCGGCGTTAGGCTCCTCTACCTACAAAACACCTTCTTGCTGAGCCCTGGCGGTTGCTGGGAATGGGAGGTGACTGGTGTCCATTCTTTCAACCAACCTCACACAAACAAATCACACTGGCTCCTGCTGCAGCATTGCTCCCCTCAAATATAGGTCTCTCTGCCTGGAGACCCAGATAAGCATAGCAATTTCCTCAGACTCCAGCTTGCATCATGATACATGGCAGCCCCACAAATTGTGCATTGTGTTCTACATTTGTGTTATCAACAAGACAGGGAGCAACTGGACTCCACCTCTCTGGTGCCATCTAGTATTGCCTTAATTGGCTTGGCCTATTTATAGCACAGCCTGCACTATCCTGTCAAGTGTACCTTATTTACCGAGAGGGACATAAAATGGGAGCCACAACTGTGAAGGCAGAGGAATGACCCAAAGCTGACTGAAAGGAAATGGGGTAGGTGTTTCCTAGGCTATGATGCACAGTCTGAACAGGGGCAACACCATCTGGGATCTGTGAATTGGGAACAAGCTGGTAGAAATTGTATGGGATAACTTATATGTGAGAATGGGGGTGATCACTTCCCTCTCTTCTAGATAACGCTTTTAGACTCCAAACTGCTATATGACCGGGAGGAACTTGAGTAATCGCACCTCTTCCCAGCATCCAGATGTAGTGCTAAGAAAAGTTTCATTTGTTGTGTACCATTAATGCAGCCGTCCAAGGCAGAGAAAAGGCCCTCCAGCTGAAGGCTGCCCCCAAATTCCAGTGGATTTTGGACTAAGAAGTGTTGTAATGAATGTGTGTCCCTGTGTGTGAGAGACAGAAGGGAAGAGAGAGATTTCACAATATTTGCTAACGGGAAGACTGGCTAAAGTGCTACTGTGTCCGTTCTCATCTGTCCCTACCGCTGTTTGTGGAACTGCTGTGGAGATGAAGGATGGTCCAAAACAGCTGATAAGTAGTTCTCTGCAAGGTCACCAACAGAAGTAGAGATAACAGTGTCAGCGTCAAACAAATTTAGGCTGGCTAAGAAAAAAAGGTGTGCAAAAGCACAAAACACTTTCCTTTGTGCTTTTGCACACTTCTGCCTTTTTCACTGGCCTGTTGAAGCCAGTGTAGTGTAGTTAGACCAAGTCTTTACTTGGGCTATTGAAACTCACCAGGTCCGTGCGTGTGACTGCTAAAAACACACCTTAAATATCTCACATACATTGGGGTCACCATAAGTTAGGATCAGCTTGACAGTGCAAACACGTACAAGAAAGATCTGGTTTAAGTATGTATTTTGATAATTAGCTAGTCAACAATGCACTGCGAGCTGCAAGTTTTAATACATTTCTGCTTTAAATGCTCTAAAGAGATTAGGCCCAAGAAGGGTTGTACAGGTTTGCAGCCTGTGAGATGGACAGTTTATTAAAGTCTCTTCAAAGGCATCTGATTTGTTGGCTTAATTTGAATGTGTATTTCTGGACTGAAAACAAATCCCTGGAAGTACAGAATCATAGAATAATGTTGGAAGAGGCCTATATAAGGTCATCCAGTCCAACCCCCTGCTCAGTGTAGGAATCCAGATCAAAGTATGTCTGATAGATGGTTGTGTAACTTTCTCTTGAATGCCTCCAATGTTCTCCTACTCTCCGACTCTATCCTGTAACACAGTGGTCCCCAACCTTGGGCCTCCAGATGTTCTTGGACTACAACTCCCAGAAGCCTACACCACCACCTCTTCTGGCCAGGATTTCTGGGAGTTGAAGTCCAAGAACATCTGGAGGCCCAAGGTTGAGGACCACTGCTGTAACACACAATATTTCAGCTGCTTCTGGTGCTGAGACTTTTTCTTGGACTTTGTCTTGTAAGTCTTACTGTGTTCCATCTGAGCAAAGATCAGTATTCTTGCATAAATATTAGAGGCAGAGAGAGGACTGAACTGTACCGGAAACTTGTGAAATCCTGCACATTCTTTGCAAATAGAAAAATCTCTGAACTATACTGGAACTGAACTATACCAGGAATTTATGAAATTCTGCACATTCTTTGCAGATAGAAAAATCTAAAATTCATGGCTGGAAAACATGGTGGCACTCTCACAAACCCACTTGTTTTTAATTTGCATTCTTACATCTTCCTCATTGTGTATGTGTGTGTGTATGAGAATGAGTGGGAGAGCACACATTTGAGGAAGACTGAAGGACACAAAATTATAGGGCCAGTCCTTTAACTGCAGCTGTACGTAGGCTGTATTTCTAGTGGAAAAGAACAAAACATGACTGATTGTGTGTGTGAGAGAGAGAGCATGTGCACATGCGTGTGCATGTGCATACTTCTTTTCCACCAGAATTACAGTATATATGCAGCTGTAATTAAAGGACTGGCCCTATCATTAAGCAGAATGAGTCAATTGCCTCAGGCAGCAAATGCAGGAGGTGGCAGAAGCAACAATAGTCTCCTTTTCCTCTCTAGTCCTTCTCAGTTCCTTGGCCATCCCTTTTGTTGAGCCATGTGCCATGTAAATTGCCATACCCATCTTGAACTAGCCTTCTGATCTTGGGTATGATAAACATAAACATAATTAACCCGTTTAGTTCATGGAATAAGAGCATGTAGAATTAGCACACACTATCTTGTCCTCTGTTACAGGCAGCAGCAGGTCTTCCTCTGCATCTAATAAACAAGTCTTTTAAACGGGGAGGGGGGAGCCATGTTGGGAAATAAGTTCACTGCTGCAGTGCTTCTGCTGAAGGGGGAGGCACAGTGTATGGTGCTGAAAGTGGTTGTTGAATTACTCCTCACTCATCAGCCCTCCTTGTGGGTTTCTATGCCTGATGCAGATTGTGGTCCAGTACCCAGACGACCAAAAGTTACCACTCCCATTCTACTTTCATGACTTAACTGCTGGAATTCTGCCTATATCCCCACATGGTCCTTTTTATGTTTCTCATTGAATTTTTCTGGCCCAATTTTCTAAGTAAATCTGTATAGATAACAATCTGTGTGAGACCGTTCTTCACACGCAATGTAATATATAAAAGAGTTGCACGACAAAGGCACATTCACCGTTGTCTGTTTATTGCATGTGTACATGTCTGTCTGCACACAATATCCATGGAAGCTCACATTGAAATAAACCTGTTGTGTCTAAAAGATGCCTAAGCCTTTAATATTTTTTACATGCCGAAGCAGACCAACAGAGCCATCTATTTAAAAATCAACCTCGCCCCCCCTTCACCCCTTCTCATATTATTGTTGCTTTGTTTTGAAGCCAAGGCTCTTGCACTAGGTAAGCCGTGATTTGTTCATGACAGCATGACATTTTTCTCTATATTAAAAAAGTTCGGGCATTATTTCTTACTTTAGCTCAGCTTTCAAGGTGGTTATGAGGATGCAGAGGGTGGGTTCAGAGGGTTCATCTAGGACAGCAATTAATGTTTTGTTTGTTTTCTGAAATGTATCTGAAGGGGAGTCATTGAGGAAACACTGAATTCAGGGAATGAGACACTTGGCTATACAGAGAAACGTCTTTTTCTTCTGAGGCTTGCTCAGCTCCTTTGTCTCTGCATTCATGAAGAAAAGACACCATATTAACTCCCATTCCCCGTAGCAGTGAACAACAGTGAGTGTAAACAGTTAGGATCTTGGACTTGAATTTGAGAGGCGCAGATACTAATCTCCAATGAACTTTGAAACCCACTGGGTGCACTTGGGCCACTTGCTCTCCCCTCCACCTAAACTGCCCCACAGGGCTGTTGTAACCCTGCCATGAGCTTTTGAGATGAAAGCAGGATATAAATATAATAAATAATGGGAGACAGACCAGACGCCAGGCTGCTCTCCTCTGACAAATGGTTTATTTCTTTTTGGCACAAACAGACCAGGCCACATTCAAAAGCATTTCTCTGCCCAACTACAAATCTGGGCAGCTCCACTTTTTTGCTTCCTTACCACAACAGAGGACAGGGAAGTACAATACCAAGCAAGGAAACCCAGTTCTAAAGAGCAGCATTTTCTGTTTCAACTTCATTCTGCAGCTATCGTTCCTCTCTTCCACTTCTCCACAACACGTGAACAAGTTTCAGATTCCAAGCTATTTCCGGCAAGTTTCAAATGTTGATTTTATTTTAAAAAAGGAGGCAAGGAAGAGAAGCAAGAGTGCATATAGGTTAGAAGATATACAGACACAGACCAAGGATCATGAAAGAAGATAGGGGCTCTGAAGGGATTTTTAAAAAGCCCCACATTGTCACGTTGTAAAACATATCTTAAGTGTGTCTATATGTATGAGTACAGAGAGGAATTTCTATCTCTTCAGATAACTGAGGAGACACTTGCTGCATGGAGCCAAATTTACATTGTTACCATGTTTCATTGTTATCAGAGACTTTTCTGTTTCAGAAAAGAAAAATGAAGGATTCTTTTTCTTGGTATCTGAAGGAAATCCTTTTGGACTACAGGTTTTTAGCTCTGGGAGACGCCTCTCGAAATACTGCTGTACAACATAAAATGTTGACCTCTTACCATGATTCATATTCACCAGAATTGAGGGGGGGGATCTTTTACAGTATACTACAGCTCCCAGAATCCCTCAGCCAGTATGGTCCACAGCCACAAAAGTGGGTGATTCTGGGGGAGGTAGTCCAAAAAAGGTTTTCCCACATTGCTATTGGTCCATTTAGCTCTGGATTATCTTTTGGCTGGCACTGGTTTTAGAGCAGAAATCCTTTCATGGTTTGGCTGCCCAACTCCTTCAAAAGAGATATGGGTGGGGATGGAATTTGGGCCATTCCAATTGGAAAGCATGTAGTCTGCCACTAAACTTTGGGCCACCCTATATCTGGTTCCAGAGCAAGTTTCTCCCAGCCTGATCTATAATGGCATCTTTCTATGGTATGAAATGGGTAGCCACAGAAAGCAGCTGCAGCGTCTGCCTCTTTGAATAGAGAGGATTGATTGTCCTGGCTATGGGAGAATGGTCATGATCCATGCAACCTATCTCTCCATAAAGCATTAATTTTTCAAATGGGAATTTTTAAAAAATATTTGCTTCCTGTTAAAACCACCTTTAGGCAATGCATTTATTAAGCCCCCCCCACCCCCAAATGTCCCAAGTGTGCAAGTTTTCAATCTCCAGAACTCCTCATCAGTCTATACAGTACGCCCCCCCCCACGAAAAAAAAACCCTTATGGAATGGAGGAAGAAGGAAGTCCAAAAACGAGGTGAAAAGATGTGGCTGTGAAGTTGGCGGTTCAACTCATTCCCAAGATTGTGACTAAATGAATTACGTGTAGGCTTGGAGGTATCAGGTTACCGGGATGAAGAATTAACGGCCATTCTCTTTTCCTGGAAACACAAAAAGTGGTGGTGACTCTTGAAACCTGTTTGTTGCTGGCACTACAGAACTTGGAAGAAGGTGGCTGGATAGTGCTATGTACGTCGTGGCTGACACAGTGGTGTGGATGGCTGGTAGTCATTATGTGGAGACATGACAGGAAGAGACCAGCGCTCTTATCTGAGGCCATTCCGTGAACAGCCGGTACTAGGCCTCAAAAGGGCCCAAGACGTCCCATGGCTTTCAAAAAGGAAATCAGGATTCCTCTCCGTCCTGTGCTTTGAAGCCAACCAGCTCCCCCCACCCCAGTCCTCTTCTGCCGCTCCCTCCCTCAGCTGGCAACCAGACTCAGGGGGTCTCCCCAGGGAGCCCATGCAGGCCAAAGCCACAGCTCAGCCCTCACAGTTCAATGGTGTCACTCGAGAGGCTGCGGGAATCCACCTGCTTGCTGAGGGCCAAGAAACTCTTCCGGGCCTCGCCTTCAGAGTTTGGGGCACTGCTGGACGGGGCCGGAGGGAGCTCCTCGGGCAGCAGCCGGGCCTGGCTCGGCAGCTCCTCGGGGGGCAGGCTTTCGGGCGAGGAAAGGCCGTGGCGCCAGGGGTTCCAGCTGATCTTGAGGGAGGCCCGGGAGAAGGACGTGTGGGAGAAGCTGTCGAAGGAAGTGTCCGTCGGGGGCTCGCTGGCCAGGCCCCGGCTCTGCGTGGTGAGCTCCCCCATGGAGCTAGCCCGGGCTAAGCTGTACAGGCAGTCGGGGTCGCTGCTGCGGCGTGGCCGTGTCAGGAGGGGCTGAGCCGTGTGGGACAGCGTGGAGCAGTCCCCGCGGAGCGAAGAGCAAGAGTCCTGGCGGGCCAAGCGGGAGGGGAAATGGAGGCTGGAGCGCAGGAAAATGGAGTCCCGCACCAAGTGCTCACGGAAGAGGGCTTCGTCGATGCTGCGGCTGAGGTTGATAGGCGAGGGGGGCCGAAATTCCAGCTCTGCCAGAGAAAGAACAGATTCCCTCTCAAAGCAGATGCTCGTATAGGAGCGGCCCATGGCAGCAGCTGCCGCGTTGGGGCACTTGGGGCTGTAGACGGGGTGCACCAGAGAGGGACTAGAACCTTGGCCCCCCGCCGCCCGCAATTCGTTGCTGTCCTTGAGTGCCCAGACACGCCCGCTGCCAGGTGGGTTTCGGATCAGGTTCTTACTGATGTCATTGTTGGGTACTTTCTCTAGGATGGCGCCGGTCCAGTCGTAGCAGTTGTTGGGATACTCTGGCACGTCGCCCTTGCGGTAGGTGCTGAAGTAACGCATGAGCTTGGCCCAGCAGGAGTGGTCTGTGGACCCATAGCGCTGGCAAAGGGCCTGCCAGGCTAAGAAGACCAAGGCGAACGAGAGCACCAGCTCACCAATCCGGAACCAGAACTGCACAAACCACCAGCCCCAGGTGAAAAGGTCCACCTGGCCAAACAGCCCAGCCAGCCATAGCACGCCATAAAACTGTAGCCCACAGCACGGCAGTGCCAACCCGCTGCTAGCCAGCAGCACCCATACCCCGCTCCACACACCTGGTTCTGGGGTACCCTCCACGGCCACATTATGCCGCAGCTGCTGGTAAACATATACAGTGGATGGCAAAAGGCAGACCCCAGCTATGCAGGAAAGCAGATGCAGCCCCACTGGCACGGCTGGGTGCAGTGGAGGCGAAAATAGGTCAGCTGCCAAAAGAACTGCGCTCTGGATAGACCCCAGCACTGCCAACACCGGTAGGCTCTGCCACTTGGGGGGCAAGATCTGCAGATGGGCTTGACGGAAGAGGCGGAGCAGCAGCACCCCAAATGTGCTCAGCAACAAGGGAAAAGGGGCCGTGTACAGCACCCGCACAGCCCGGGCGGGGAGCCACTCCCGGGAGCCATAGGGATCAGCCAGGAAGAATGTGGCACGCAGTATCCCAAACAACAGAAGCAGGGCACTGGCGCCCAGGACGTAGGGGAGATGCGGCACCCGGAAAGCGAGGGAACCCCCCAGGCAAGCCAAGCTGAGCAGACTAAGTAGAAGAAACAGCACGCCAGAGCCATAGACATGCAAGGCCCAGGCAAAGCTCAGGGTGCGCTCAAGGTCCCCCCACTGCAGAAGAGTCTGGTTGGGCAAAAACTGGCTGCAGGCACTGCCTGGGCGTGAGCAGGGTGGGTTGGAAGCAGGCAACATGGCAGGCAGGCTGGGTTGCGGTCTGTCCAGCTGGGGGTGCTGCAGGACCCGCTGCGTGGTGACTCGGATTAGGCCACGGCGAGGGGTAGGCAGGCGGCTGGTGGAAGTGGTGGAGACTAGAGTGCTGCTTTGGGTACTCCTCTGGCTGGCAGGATGGGTCCCAGCTGTATCTGCAAATAAGAAAGAAGCATGGAGGTGGTCAGTGACAGGAAGTAAACAGCAAGAACCGTGAGTCCCAGGGTTGTATGTATTGCACATTTTGGAGCTGGGGGTATAGAACAAGCACACAGAATGTAACACTGGATATAGACGTTGCATTGCTTTTCCTTTAGAAACTACTGTTATTGCAAGTCCGATATCTGCAGCATGCTGGATTTGTCGGTAATGCATATTATATTTTGTTTTATGTAAAAAGAAGCTGCAGCAAATTTACATTTCTTTTCTTTGCGAAGTTAATTGTTAACAGCTTCATGCTTCCCAACATGTTTGAAAATTTACATTAAACCTGGGGAGTCTTTGGATTTAGACCACACTTCCTATACCCTTCAGCATTGGCCTTGCTGGATGAATTTTCCGGGAGCTGAAGTCTAAGATACCTGGAAATCCAAACTTTCCTAATCTCAGGCATATGGCTATTGCACCATGAAATCTCAGAAGCCGAAGGGTCAGGATAAGCTGGGATATCAGTAAGTTTTCCATTAGTCAAGGTGGTTTCTAAGCCCTGCATATCCCCTTGTCCCTCTTGAAGAATACTAAGGCAAACTGTATGATGCAAAAAAAAAAGAGCAAATCTACTTGAAGGTGAAAACATGATTGCAGAAATCAGCCTGGTGCAGAATTCTGGTTACCTTGATGCAAGTGTTTTTTTTTTGTCCAAAGTACACAGAACATACAAACGTAAAGGCTGTCCTCTTGCTCCTGCCTCTCCTTGTCCCTAAACCCCCATTTTGTATTCCCAGGAATATTTAATGAATTAATTTGTCTGGTGGCATGTGTCACAGTTCTCTGCTGATGCATGGCTTGGGCATCATTGCCCTTCCCACAACTGAGAGCACAAGCATTTCATTTTCTGAGCGCCTGAGATGCTTTGTTAGATATGCCAGGAATGGCAGCTGGGGCTTTCTCTGTCAAAAGCACGGTTACTCTACTACTGAGTCATCTAGGCTGGAGGGGAGAAGTACGAAGATGGCTGCAGACTGCACGACAGGAATAGTTTCTCCTGGATGTATTGGGGGCAAATTAAAGAACAGCTTCTGCCACCATCTGCTCCAGGGTCTCTCAAACAGCAGGTGCCTGACCTGGACTTGTTCATTAGCTTCTTGTACTCCACTGCCCCACCAACTGGTATTATCAAATCCTTAGCATGTACAGTCTGTTGAGAGGAAAACAAGCAAACATGCACTCACAGACACCAAGAGCAAATGTGATCACACACGCTAAGTGTGAGTGCTAATTTTTAGACAGCCAAAACAATATCAGCTCTGCACAAGGAGATTGAGAGAAACTTCAGAATTTGGAGACATAAAAGAACACAGCTTGGAAGCATTAGGTTTTTTCGATGCAAATCTCCAGAGTCCCTCAGATATCAGGGCTACTGATGTCTGAGGGATTCAGGGAGTTGGGAGTCCACTGCAATCCAAAGAACTAGTGTCGTCAATCTCTGTACAAAAGGACACTCTTACACTGCAACCTGTTGTTGCAGTTTCTAATATCAGTCTGAAAGAAGCCCAGAACAAAAGGGCCTAGGGTGGGATAAGGGAAGATTTGGTAGAACTAGTAAGGCAAGCTAGGAGTTCCCTGCTGAGATAAGCTGGAGGATGTGGACTTCAGGGAAGCTGCAGGAAGGAAGGCTGCTGATCTTTTTCACCAGACAAGAGGAAAGTGAAAGAGATTTAAGGCCAGGTCACACATAAGGCTGTTTACAACTTTAAACAACTAACAATCTGTGTATTTTTACAGTGCTTTTTCATTGCATGGAATCATGTTAAGCACAATGGAAATAATGGTAGTTCAAAAATAAGGGCTGTTAAAGTTGCACAAAAGTAAAGGTAAAGGTTCCCCTTGACAATTTTTGTCCAGTCGTGTCCGACTCTAGGGGGTGGTGCTCATCCCCGTTTCCAAGCCATAGAGCCAGCGTTTTGTCCGAAGACAATCTTCCATGGTCACATGGCCAGTGCGACTTAGACACGGAACGCTGTTACCTTCCAACCGAGGTGGTCCCTATTTATCTACTTGCATTTGCATGCTTTCAAACCACTAGGTTGGCGGGAGCTGGAACAAGTGACGGGAGCTCACTCCGTCGCGTGGATTCGATCTTACGACTGCTTGGTCTTCTGACCCTGCAGCACAGGCTTCTACGGTTTAGCCCGCAGCGCCACCACGTCCCAAAAGTTGCACAAACACAGCATGAAATGGATTATGCAAAGCAACAGAATGGCTGCAACATGGAATGGCTGCATATTGTCTCTTGCGTCTAAAGATAATGGTGTTCACAGCATCAACCATCTACTACAAAAATGTTTGAGGGGTGTGGGACATACCACTGGGGAGGAAGATTAGTTGCATGCCAACCTCATGGCTGCTTGTCTTCACAGAAACATTCATCAGACTCTGCTGGAAAGGACAACTTTGGAGATCTCCTGAATTCATCATTAAGCATGGGGGGAGGGGATATTTAACCAAGTTTGGGGGTAGGGGAGGGTGCAAGGCATGCAAACAAAAAAATCAGGCCAGAAGTGAGGATGCCTGTTGTTTTTCAGCACCAACTGCAAGCAAGAGAGCAGGGAAGTTTGCAGATTTGGTGCAGAACAAAAAAGGTGTCAGGATATCAGTTTATAGTCTTCCCTCCTCCGAGTAGATGAGAACGAAGCCTGGCTAGAATCCCTTTGTTGGCTGTTGCCTAGGGTAAGGCATACAGGCCTCTCTGGGTGACTCAGAACAGAAAAGAATTTGGATGTTTGCCTTGTTGATACAGTACTTTCTTAGTGATTCAATAAAGGTATTTCTCAACCAAAGAAAAGTCGTCCCTACCCATGGAGCACAGAGCCATATTTTTCTATGTGCTGTTGGCAATATCACAATCATTATTATTATTATTTTATTTATTTATTTGATTTATATCCCGCTCATCTGGTAAATCTATACCACTCTGAGCGGCTAACAGGAACATATATACAATTATAATAAAATAAATTAAAAATATCAATTAACAGAAATTGACAAAAATCATAAATAATCGTAAATAATAAATAGATAAAGAAGAGAAAAATAAATTAAGTTAGATTAGGTGCTGGCAGGAGGGAAGGCCTTGACATAGAGCCATGTTTTTAGTTGAGTTTTGAATGTACCCAGCGTAGGGGCCGCACGAATCTCAGGAGGGAGATTGTTCCAAAGGCGAGGAGCCACCGCCGAGAAGGCCCGGTTTCGTGTCTTCTCCCTCCGGGCCTCCCTCGGCGTCAGGCTCCTCAGCCTCACCTCCTGGGTCGCGCGGGTGGTCCGGGTAGAACTTGGTGGGTGAAGGCGTTCGGCCAAGTATCGAGGTCCCAAACCGTTTAGGGCCTTATAAGTGAGCATTAAAACTTTGAAGTCAATACGGAAACGAATGGGCAGCCAATGCAGTCTAGCCAGGATAGGAGAAATGTGATGGAATTTTCTCCCTCCGGTAAGGAGTCTGGCTGCTGCATTCTGCACCATCTGGAGTTTCCGTATCAGCCTCAAAGGTAGCCCCACGTAGAGCGCGTTGCAGTGATCTAATCTTGAGATTACGAGTGCGTGTACTAAGGTGGTGAGTGCCCCCGAGTCGAGATAGGGCCGCAGCCGGGCAATCCGCCAAAGGTGGAAAAAGGCGGAGCGGACAACCGACGCCACCTGTGTTTCCATGGTGAGCGTCGGGTCCAAATGTATGCCCAAGCTGCGGACCCCACTCACCGGAACCAGGGTGGCCCCCCCAAACGAGAGAGAGCCAACCAAGCCACCAACCACGGGGGGGGGCCACCCTCAGGACTTCCGTCTTGTCCGGGTTCAGCCGCAGGCCATTTTCCTGCATCCATTCCAGTACAGTCCCCAGGCAGCGCTGAAGGGACAGGACGGCATCACCTGCAGTTGGTAAAAAGGAGATGTAGAGCTGGGTGTCATCAGCCACCTGAGGCAAGTTCTACTACCACAGGGAATGCTTTTCCACAAGACTGCACTCCAGTGTGGATTCCACCTCCTCCAGCTTCTAGGTACAGTGGGGTCTTGACTTAAGAACGGCTTGAGTTAAGAACATTTTGACTTAAGAACCACTCTCATAGGAAAATATTGACTTGACTTACATACTTAGATTTGAGTTAAGAACTGAAAAAAAAACCACGTGGGAGGCAGGGAAAGTGCAAAATTTGAACTTTCAGTTAACTGTTGGCCAGTGAAAAGGGTGCCTGCCTGCTTCCTCACTCCTCCCAGCGTTTAGAGAGTGGATTGGGAGTCTTCGGACTGCCTGGTACTTGCCTGGACTGTATTTTCCCTGCCTTCCCTGAACCTTTCTTGACCTAAGAAAAAAAAAAAGAAACAAAATATCCCTCTCTAGTGGTCGAAGGCGGAATAGCAGCTTCCCATTAGTTTCTATGGACGGAAAAGAGCAGATACGGATCAAATGGTTCTCAATGCATTCCTATGGGAAATGCAGATTTGACCTGAGAACTTTTTGACTTGAGAACCGCCTTCCAATACGGATTAAGTTCTCAAGTCAAGACCCCACTGTATGACTTTTGGCTGCAACTTTTTTGTTTGTTTCTTTGTTTGTTTGAAAAAAAATTCCTGGTATAGGGATCAGAATATGAGCTCCAGTCTTGTGACATAAAGGCAACCTGTTGCCCCTGCTTTTTCTGCTCTAAGCCAACACAAGAGGCTTATGTGGCTCTTCGAAGGCAACAGACTGATCTTCAGAGGTCCCAGCCAAGTCATTTGTCTACAGAGGCAGGGCCGACCGCAAACAGACTGCCTTTGGTTTCTGCTGAATCGGCAAGCTCCTTGCTTTTCCAGCTGCTGGTTTTCAAGAACAATGGACATCATCTCATCCAGCCCCATCTTCTGCACACTCTGCCTCTTCCCTTAGTCTCAAGCTTTATGTCATTTATGCCTTTTTGATGAAACAATAACCATCTAATTCGGTCCAGGACATTGTTACATGGAAGGAAGGATCAGTAAGGAATGGCGGGGAAGCCAGTACTGTGTAGTTCGTGCTAATCAGGTTGAGAGATTATCCTGATTGGAAACGGCACCAAGCTCAATATAACCAGCACCTCCTGCTGCCTGCAGAGCAATCCATTTAAGGGCAGAACTGGGTCCCTCACACGGCATCGCTGCATCTTCCTAGCTCACCAGAAATCTTTCTTCTGTGTCTAGCTCCGGGTGGCTCAGATACAAGCCTTGCCTTCAGAATATTGAGGCTTACTCCTTTTATTTATGATTATATTAAATCCTGCCCCTTCTCCAATCAGCTCAAGTGGCATATGTGGCTTTTCTCTCCACTTAAGTTTCACAGCAACTCTGTAAAGTAGATTTGGCTGAGGGACTGTGGCGGGTCCAAGGTGACCCTGTGAGTTTCACAGCTCAGTGGCAACTAGATCTGGGATTTCACAAACCACAGTCCAACACATTAACCATGACACTTCCCTAGCTCTTTACTTATTTGCCTGGTAAGGTGGAAGGGCGAAGTCTTATTAGTAGGTCTCTGAACAGGTAACATCAAGGAAGTCTAGGTGAGCCATGATGCACTGTGTCCTCACTAGTAGAACTAGTTGTATTTTAAAATATCACTCTCATAAGCATCTTCATTCTGATACAGCGAGTGCCTAGCAATTGACACTAATTTCCATAGAAAAACTGAGGTGAAAGGTCATTTAAGGGCCTCTCCAGACTGACCATTTTGGTGTAGGCTGGATTGGGCTACAAAAGGTCTGTTGAGGTGGCAGTGGGGAGGAGCAATGTGCCATTCGGTGGCTCCTCCCATCGCAACAGCAAACAACCTCTTGTAGTACAATCACCTGTCAATTAAGTGCTTCTCCTGATTATCTACAGAGGGTCAGGGGAAATGATTTTTTAAAGTGTCAATCCTCTTCTGCCAGTGGCGTTCTGTTTTATCCCTTCTCGCTTCCCTGCTTCTTTCCCTCATTGTGCCCCTATTTTTACTCACCCTTGGAATCTGCCGCCACAGTTCTGCTATCTTCCAGCTAAACAGGCCAAACAACAAGCATGCCCATACCACAGGACCAACAGCTCTTAAAAGGGAAGAGTGTCACTAATGGGCAAAAGAAGTACAGTACTGTATGCAGAAAGAATTTGCAAAGTAAAACTTCCCAGATTATTCAAACAAATAAGCCATCATGGACAGCAGCTGTGTATTTGTGCCACAATTCTTCTCAGAGAAAAAAAAGCAGCATGTTGTCCTCATTGCAGAGTCCAGTTTCCACAAAGCCACTTCCATTGGTTTTTTTAAAAGTACATCTTTTTTGCATTCCTGGCAGCACAAATATTGTTGAGAGAGTGTGCAGGCAGGACCCAGTGAAAGCTCAGTGTCAAAAGAATTGCTGCATCACATCACTGATGAGTTCAAACAGGTAATGTAGAAGATGTATACATTCATAGTCACCTCAACTTTATATAGAAGGAAGCTACTGGTTTATTTAGCCCAGTATCATCTACTTTGGCCAGCAACAGCATGCAAAAGCAAAGATCTTAGTGTCTGCAATCAGGGATCCTTCTAGCTAGAGAAGGCAAGGACCAGTGCTTGAATTTGTAGGGGGCCTCTAATGAAATCTACAAGCTCCATCCCTCATTCCTCCTACATCTGCCAAATCATGACTTCCTATCCTCAGCCTTAGAAAAGATGCAGCTGAGCGGCCAGTACAAAATCTAATGAATCCATGGCTTCTCTGCCAATCCCTGTAACTCAAGAACTGCCAGGAACTAAATCTGGGGCTCTCTGCATGCAAAGCAGCTGCTCCACTACTAAGCTGTGTCATGGGATATGAACTGATGCCTTTATTCAGAACACCTGATAAACAGAAGGAAGATGTCTTGGGCCTGATGTCATAGCTTCCCCAACCATCAATACAGGGCCTTGTATATAACTTTTCTCCCCTCTCTCCCCATCACTAGCAGAGATAGAATAAGTTATGGAGAATAAAAATAATGATGATGCTAAGCTACCGCAATCAGCATTTTTGCAAGAAAGGCATGTTTAAAATCTGCTTTGAAACAAAAGCCCAGCAGTAATGCAATTCACTGTGTTGAATAACACATCCAATCTATTATTACAATTTATTATTTATGGAGCACTGACAACGTGCAGGGCATTTTTCAGAGTGCTGTAAGCAAAGGAAGGAATATATGGGGTGGGGGGCCTTTAAGTTTTTCATGTTGCTATAGGGTGCTGGATTGCAAGCGGTCTTCCAGTGACATCAGTCAGTGTTGCTGGTTCCACACTACCAGTCTCTCTCTCTCTCTCTCTCTCTCTCTCTCTCTCTCTGTCTGTCTCTCTGTATATATATATATATATACATACACACACACACACACACACACACACACACACACACACACACACACACACACACACACACACACACACACACACACACACACACACACATCCAGCAGCAGTGGGAGGGTGGGGGCTACATGATAGGTCTCTCTAGCTTCCAGAGGTTAGGCACTCCTGATTTAACCAGTGCAGGCAGAACATAACCAGGAGGGGAAAACGAGGAGAGCGAAGAAAAAAGGACCTAAACATGCTCATACATGTAGTTACTTGATACATTCCCAGGTCAAGCTATCCATTACGTTTACATTGTTTATAAAAAGTGAACTTGAATATTTTTGCTTTAAAAACAGGACCAGAGCCCTCCAATCCAAGCCCTGCTCCCAATCTGTAAACAGTTATAAACTGCAGTTAGCAGCAGGAATGGAGACTCAAGTCATAAGGCTCACTGTCAACGCACCAGCAACTTGGACTTGGATCGAGGACTTTTTTTCATGAATTGGACTTGCCTTGTGACTCAGAACCAAGACACTCAGCCTTCCATTTTTTTCTGAGGGAAAAAAGCATTTTAATAGAGACATGGACTTGGGATTTGGTACCAAAGATGACTATGCAAAAGCCTTTCACTGTGTGGACCACAGCAAACTATCGCAAGTCCTTAAAGAAATGGGAGTGCCTGATCACCTTATCTGTCTCCTGAGAAACCTATATGTGGGACAGGAAGCAACAGTTAGAACTGGATATGGAACAACTAATTGGTTCAAAATTGGGAAAGGAGTACGACAAGGCTGTATATTGTCCCCCAGCTTATTCAACTTATATGCAGAATACATCATGAGAAAGGCAGGACTGGAGTAATGCCAAGCTGGAATTAAGATTGCCGGAGGAAATATCAACAACCTCACATATGCAGATCATACCACTCTGATGGCAGAAAGCGAGGAGGAATTAAAGAACCTCTTAATGAGGGTGAAAGAGGACAGCGCAAAAAATGATCTGAAGCACAACATCAAAAAAACTAAGATCATGGCCACTGGTCCCATCACCTCCTGGCAAATAGAAGGGGAAGATATGGAGGCAGTGATAGATTTTACTTTCTTGGGCTCCATGATCACTGCAGATGGCAACAGCAGCCACAAAATGTAAAGACACCTGATTCTTGAGAGGAAAGTGATGACACACCTAGACAGCATCTTAAAAAGCAGAGACATCACCTTGCCTACAAAAGTCCGAATAGTCAAAGCTATGGTTATTCCAGTAGTGATGTATGGAAGTGAGAGCTGGACCATAAAGAAGGCTGACCGCCGAAGAACTGATGCTTTTGAATTGTCGTGCTGGAGGAGACTCTTGAGAGTCCCCTGGACTGCAAGGAGAACAAACCTATCCATTCTGAAGGAAATCAACCCTGAGTGCTCACTGGAAGGACAGATCCTGAAACTGAGGCTCCAATAGCTGGAGGCCATCTGATAAGAGAAGACTCCCCGGAAAAGACCCTGATGTTGGGAAAGTGTGAAGCCAAGAGGAGAAGGGGATGACAGAGGATGAAATGGTTGGACAGTGTCACCAAAGCTACCAACATGAATTTGACCAAATTCCGGGAGGCAGTGGAAGACAGGAGGGCCTGGCGTGCTCTGGTCCATGGGGTCACGAAGAGTCGGACATGACTTAACGACTAAATAATAACAACAACAACCAAAGATTCAGACTCGGACTTGGGACTCAGACCCAAAGAACTGCCAACATCCCTGGCTAAGAGTAACCTGATTGTATGTAGTTATTATAATAAGCACAAGGAAGCTAGCAGATCCAATGTGGGTTTTTTTTTCTACACATTTTTAGCATCTCAGCAACCCTGTGAAGTGGGTTAGGCTATGAGTAACTAGCTACAGGCAAGCTACTAATGAGTATCATGGCTGAGAACAGAATCAGGGGTCCCCACCCAGTGCTATGCCAGCACTCCAACCATGACTCCTCACAGCTATGAGGAAAAGCCAGTTTTCAATGGGCGTTCCATCTAACATTTCTTCCAGTGCAATGCTTACTCATTAGGACTCATGGTGAAAAGAGAATTATAAGTAAAATAAAACCTCCACATAAAAACACCCATATAAAAAACTCCTTTATAAGGATGAATAACAATATAATCCATCCCATGAATCACTAAGTATGAATACTCTCCTACTGCTTTCACATGGACCTTTCTTATATTAAAAATCTACAATAATACATAATACCAATGTCTAACAGATAGCAACAAAGCAACTTATTGCACAGACTTATCTTATTCATTTATCAAAATGCAGTTTGAATCTTGATCCCTGATTGATATATACCAGCAATCCTGGCCGTTTTCAGTACCTGCCAACGCATGAACGGAGGGATGTTTATAATGGCAATGAAGTGCAAATGTACTAGGGGAGGGAAAGAGAAAAAAAAGAACTTGGTTTCCCAATCAAATTGTTTTGTGGCATCTTAAAAACGAGCAATGTTTATTGCTGACTTGCACTCCAGTTCATCAGATTCATTTGTGGTCTGCAGTCTGCAAAAGCCTATGTTGAATAAATGCCGCTATTCAAGATGCCACAAGATTCTTTGTTAGTTTTGTAACAACAACCAGCAAAGCTCCATCAAAATCCAACCAAAATGATTGGCTTTAGATTAAAGACAGAATCAAGGCAGTGCTATTTCATGCAGGCCAAAATTAATTTTTGGAATACACTACCTACCACAAGACGTGATGGTTTAAATGCCCTTAAAGGGGAACGGTGCAAATCCATGAAGGATTGGTCAACTAATGATGACAATTATGTTGATCCTCCATGTTCAGGAGCAGTGAATCTGTAAATATTAGTTGCTGAGAAACAACAGCCATTCCATTTTGCCTGTCGGCATCTGGGTGGCCACTGAGGGAAGCAGGAAGTCGGACAAAATGGCCCTTAAATCTGATCCCATGACATTCTCCATCCTTTCTTAGACATCTTAGACAACAGGGTAACCTGTTGTTCTCACTCACCTGGATGCTTGGTTCCTGAGCCATTCCTCACCATGAAGGTGCTCTGTCCAGGGGTAGAGGAGCCAAAGTGAGTAGCCTTGGAGTTCACAGCTCCCCGGACTCGTTGGGGTTCTACCATGTCAACTGCTTCCTCAACTCCTGAAAGAGAGGCGTGGCCTACATTCAGCAAGGGACCATCTCTCTGCCTCCTGCCCTCTTCTAGAGAAAGGGCAATTCCCTCCAATTTGAGTTCCATGCTTCTGGCTTAGTCCCTTTGGACAGTTCCACTGTCAGTCAGAGAGAGGGGCTTCTGAACAGAGGAAAAAAAGTGAGGGAGATCCCACTAGCACATGAAAATTCATTCAAAAAGGGCAGCCAAACGGCAGAAGATTGAACTGAAACCTGTGTCAAGGAAGACCTTGAATTATGACTGGCGTATGGAAACCTCGATCTTATAATTTGTTCTGAACTAGAGTTCCCATATGTCACTTACCACTGGTTATCCTGGTAAGCCATAAGGCTGACAGGCACTGTAGGAACAAATATGATACAATGCCATCTAATTAAAAAAAATTCTATTTTACTTCTCTCTCTGTTTGTGACAATCATCAATAGCTCAGCATAATTTAATAGCTCAGCATAATCAACAATCAAACCAAAACCATAATTCAGCCATACAAAAAAGCATACTTTTCCAGATACAATGCAATACAATAAAACTCCACTATCCTTGTCACTTCTTCCATTGCTCCCATCCTCTTTTTCACCCCGCACATCATCACAACCTTACCCTGTCTATCACCCTAACGAAGCCATTATGAAACAAATCTACCTCACTCTACCAGGTCCTTGTGTATGCAGTACAGAGCAAAGCGTAACTATAGCCATATTATTTCCACCCTGTGCACAAACAATATTCTCCACCACTGCAATTTCTTTTCGCTGACATGGAAACGTATTGAGAGGAACGAGAAAGAATGGCAGCTGGAACGTACAAGTGGGACTTGAAACCAACAGAGGGTAGGCAAGTCAGCCAATTAACTGAGCCTTCCTCCGCCAGGAGATTCCATTCGGTTCCGCATTCTCCCTTGCTTTAAATTCCAAATGACACTCAGCATCCCATGATTACAGAGTATGCTGAGTTCCTTAATGCAGAGGCCCTCTCAAGTTTGTGGGAGAACGATTTCTGCATTTCTGCAAACCTCAGGGTTTCACCTGCATGGCCTGTTCTCTTCCTTTTGATTTGAAGGGACTGAGGTTTTGGCTCCATTTCTCTCAGCACTCGTCAGCAGAGTTTGCTGTGAGAGGAAGTGCTCGGTATAACAATATAACAACACAATGGTTTTAGGGAATGGCCACAAACAACCCAACAAAAAAGCATATTTGTCTGGGTGGGACCTCACACCCTGACCAACAAAACTCCCTATGAAGCTATAGAAATGATAATATCCTCTCTTTCTGGCTATTTTGCACCTGAAGAAAAATATATTTTGTTTAAGCAGGCATTTAGCCAGTGGACTGGAAAACATTTTCTCCCCCTGTTGGGTTCTCTCCTTTTTTCTTTTTGTTAGATATAATCTTTTTGAAGTACAGAATGCCTCTCATTAATTTCAGTATGTCAGCGTGGTCCTCCTGCAGTTCACACCCCACAAACACCTTTTAAACCTCTTGTTTCTTTTTCATATCATTAGAAACCTCGCTCCCCACATCATCTGGTCTGCTGCTTCTACTGCTGCTTTCCATCCATTCTAATCTTGTCCGCTTACCTGCTATTTCACAGAGCAGAAGTTGTGTGTAGGGCAACTGCTAACACTAGCTGGGAGTAGTAGCCCAGAAAGTCACTCTCCCAAGTGTATTTGCAAAGGCTTTCACGGCAGGGATCTAATGGTTGTTGTGGGTTTTTCGGCCTCTTTGGCCGTGTTCTGAAGGTTGTTCTTCCTGATGTTTCGCCAGTCTCTGTGGCCATGGGCATCTTCAGGGGACTGGAGTAGGAACTCTTCAGTTCCTACTCCAGAGCATGGACAGAGTTCCTACTCCAGTCCTCTGAAGATGCCGGCCACAGAGACTGGCGAAATGTCAGGAAGAACAACCTTCAGAACATGGCCAAAGAGCCCGAAAAAACCACAACAACCATCACTCTCCCAAGCTTCGTTGCATGGTGTGTATGAGAAAGCGAGATAGGGAGCAGGGCTACCGATTCCATCAAGGACTGGGGAGAATGCCATTTAGTATTAAAAGAAGATAAAGCCACCGGCCTACCTGGGCTGACGGATCCATGGAAGTGAGTCCTTTCAGTTCCAGAGTGCTGTGTTTGATCCCCGCTCAGACTCCAATAGGTGCTCCTTTCACGGGCAACTGGCACCTCGGGGGTTCCTGTCATGCCCCTTGCTGGTGAAGAGGTGGAAGGGCTTGGGAAGAAACCCTTAGAAGTTGGTGACTGGGAACTTGCTGGAAAAGGGACAAGCCTCTGATTTTTCCCATCCAGTGGGAGAGTTGTCACAGGAAACGGTGTTGCTTGGGAGGTGGAAGCCACAGGCATGGAGTCCCTCCATGGCCCAGGGGGATTCTGGGTATTCTCAGCTGTCTGAGCAGGTTTAAAAGGAGACGTTGAGAGCTCTTCCTGGCCCTGAGGGCTACCGTACACTTGCGTGCTCCTGTATGAAGCCAAATATTTGACGGTGGTCTGATTTCTGCCTAGCAGCTCCTGCTCAGGTGCCCCACTTCCCAGCCAGCCCAAGGAATCGTCCCCCTTAAGCGTGGGATCCTCCATGGCTAGCGACGTGACGTGGGACCTGTCAGTGGGCAATGTCAACAAGGGGATGGTAGACACCGTGGGCAGGGGCCCTACTGTGGTTGCCAGGGAGACATTTTGGATTTCAGTTTCCTGGTGACTAGGCCCAGTCCCCTCCTGGGAGGCAGGAATGTCTGAGGCTTCTGCTGTGGACATGGCAGGGAAAGAGGCCATCAAAGAGGGGTCTATGCTTGCAGTCTCCGAATCCGGCAGAGTCAGGGAGGGCCTATCCTCTGCCTGCTCTGGACTTAGTCCCAAAGTTATGGGGCCAACATCTTCGGATGCTGTTTGAACACTGGAGGATCCCACTGTTGGTAGAGTAAAGTCATTTGCCACAGTCGGACCCTGTGCAGCAAGGGGAGGAGAGAAATCTCCTTCAGAAGTAACTATCCCTGAGCCAGAACTGGTCGCCTGAGGAACGTCAAAGGTTACAGCAGTGCCAACAGGACTGTCCTCTCTCCAATTTTCATTACTGGGATCCTCATAAATGCTTGAGACCTCAAGGGGTGCAGGATCTGAAGGGAGCTGTGCTGATGGCATGCTTGGAGGAGACTCCTGGGAGGGTGCATTCAGAGGAAGGAGTCCTGGTGCTGAACTCAAAGGAGGGTCCCCGGCGAGGCTGTCTGGCGTAGGGAGTTGGAAGGCCAGATGCAAGGCCGGCAAGAGCAGGCTCCAGGTGAAGAACAGCTCCACAGAAGCAGCCATCACTGATAGAAGGTGGCACAACGCAGCCTCTGGCAGCGTCACAATTTCTCAATCTTCACCCTGTGGGACAAAAACATTGTGAAGGCACGAAGGGCCATTCATCCCAGAGAAAGGGGCTGGCTGAGTGGTGAGTGTGGTGGGAAAAAAGGCATCCGTACCAAACTCATTGACAGACATAGAAATAAAAGAAGAGCTGCACCAGATCTAATAAAATAACTCTTAGAGTCCGGGATTTTGTTCCCACAATGACCAACCAGATGACCACAGGAAGCCCACAAACAGAGCAAGTAAGTGCAACAATACAATCTCACAGATGATAGACAGAAGCATTGTTATTATTTGCTATTGTGTCACTTCTAGCCAATGGTGTTTATATGAATTAAAGGCCTCCAGATGGTCCTATCATCAACAGCCCTGCTCTGGTCTTACAAATTCAAGATCATGGCTTCTATTCTTGAATTAACCCACTTCACAGTCCTTGCTCCGTACATGGGCATTCAGCCTCTTATACTGGAGATAACCTATAGCCATTATAATAAGTACTGGCAGAGTAGGGTTAAGCTAGGAGTCCATCACAAGCAAAACACTGGTGGGAGGGGGAGAGAATGACGAAATAAGCAGACAAAAATGGGAGAAAAAAGAGCCAGAGGCAAGCAGGAACCACACATGGCTGCACTCATGCCAAGGCACATGGAGGCAAACATGAAGATGGAGTCACATGTGCCTGCCATTCAGCCCTCCTGAGGCTGAAATGATGTTCCCCTTCCACCCATGTGCATCTTCATGCCCCTCTTTCACCTCGCAAGGAAACCAAGTGCGGGCCTTGGGGCAGCCTGTTCATCCAATGGAAATGGGGTTACATAAGGAACTGCTGAGCACAGTCTAGCAACAGTACGCCAGGACAGCTCCAAGGTCTTTACTGCTCATTTAACTGGACATGCCAGGCACTGAATCTGGAACTACTTACTCAGGTGCAAGGAAGGCAAGAAGCACAAGTCATGCAGGTTAGCTTGATAAAACCAGCTTGGTCCTTAGGTGCTGCATGGACCGCATCGCATCTGCTCCCTGCAGCACATGCAAGTTCACCTTGGGCTCCCACTCGAAGGCAGTTCAATGATGGGGATGCTCAGACTGAACTAGCTGAGCCCTGCACCCCTGATTGGAACTTGGAATCCCGCAGCACTTTTAACCCTTCCCAGGCCTCACAGGAAAGCACAACGGGATTTGCAATTTCTTCCTTTGATAGACAATCCTGGCATGACATGACTGCAGTGTGGTTAAAACACACTCCTTGCAAAAGTGACACCCTGCAATGGTTTGTTCCCCATCACTCTACAACATCCTGTCCAACCTCTTTTAACAGGCAACGTGGTCTAGTTAGTGAACTGCTGGATAACTCGGTGGTTTTAGTCTCTGGCTACAAAGCCAGAGGTTGCGAGTTTGATTCTGCACTGGGTCTCCGTGATAGGGGCTGGACTTGATGATCCATAAGGTCTCTTCCTGCTCTGCAGTTCTAAGATTATTATTATTATTATTACAGTAGAGCAGAGCTAACTTGAATATGGGTACAAATCTGTGTTCACAGTCCATTGGGGTCTTGTAGTCTTCGCCCTCAGTAAATTCTTGAGTCAGTTTCCTCACCCATAAAATGGGAACAAGCAACAGCCAAACTAGGGTTGATTCCAGGGAAGGCAAAGAGCAAGGACATGTAACAATAAAAACTCATTCTCTGTCCACATCCCCTTCCCATCCACTCCAAATATACACATGTATATTTCTCTGTATTACATCTACCAAGGAATGGAAAAGCCAGCTTCTCTTTTTCCTTCCTTCCAGTTCCCCAGCGGGGAAAAAAATACAAGGCAGGGAGAGCCAAGGGAGAGAAGCCTTTTCTTGCCCACCTTTTGTTACCTGTCCCCAATCTGGAGGGTGGTTCTAAGAGCAAGCAAGGAAAGGAAGCCCAACCCAGATGCCCACCCAAGGTGCAGACGACCGCTACCTGAGGGCTACCTGAGAGCTGGGGCGGCCCGGGAACATCCGCAACGGGGACGAGTCGTGTGCGCAACCTTAAGAGAGAGGAGACGCACGGAAGCAGCCAGTGGCACACACACGCGGCGCGTTCACACGGCCCAGCCAAGCCCGCGAGTTGGCTGCAGGGTGCCCCCGCCTCCAAGGTCAGGAATAATAATAGCTCGGATGCGCCCAGCATTCAAACGCAAGGAAGGCTCTTTCCTTAAAAAGATCCCCCTCCCCGGGAGAGAATCAGGCGCCCGGAGAGTGACCGGGGAAAAAAAAACACCTTTAACTTGGACGCAGCGAAGGAGAACAAGCAGGTTCCTTACCTCGGGCATCTCCTGACGCGGCTGTTGCCACCGCCCCGCGATGCTCCTCGTCTCCATCCCAGAAAGGGGGGGGGAGAGGTGTGTGTGTGTGTGTGTGTCTGTGTCGTAGCTGTTCTTCCAAAGTTCCCCCCACTTCCTCGTTTCTATTCAGGTCTCCCCCATCGTTCATTTCGTGAGCACTTTCTCCCCCGAATTTGCTGCGCAGCACCTTTTCCTCCTCGTTCTTTTGGCATCGCCAGCGAGCAACGCACCTGCAAAATCACACCATTCAAAGCGGGTATATTTGGGGGCCGGGGGGGGGGCTCGCCTGCCGCCGCCACCAGCCAGAAGGTAGCCGGAGACAAACAACCTCCCTCCGCGCAGCGCCTCAACGGCGACGCCGAGTGAGGCCGGTGTGCATGAGGGAAAGGGGGGGGGCAAAAGGAGCACGAGTGGAGAAAGAGACACCGCCTCCTCCCCCTCCCTTGACAGAATTCGCACTCGGTGCCCAGGATCCCCACCCGGCGCCCACCTGGACTGCAGCGAGGGAGGGAGGGAGGGAGGAGGGAGCGTGCGCTCCGTGTCCTGGCCGGTTGTCTCGGCTGCAGGAGGGCCCCGAGGTGCTGCCTCCTCCCGGGCGGCGGCGAGCCAAAGCTGCACCCTCCGCTGCCGGCCCGCCCGGTCGCCGCTTTGCTAGCAGGGCTCTTCGGCTCCCGGAGCGGGCGGCAGAAGCCCGCCTCCCGGTCCCCTCCGCTCGGCGGCCCTCCCCGCCCCTTCGCGCTCGGTCCGCTGGAGAGTCAAGGCGGGGAGGGGGGAAGAGGCGCCGCAGCGGCCACGTGGCTCCTGGCAGCCCCGGACACCCCCCACCCGCACCCCCCACCCGCCATAGAGTTGGCTGCAACGGCGGAGGGAATTCAATGTATGTATGAGTATGCGGGTGTGTGTGTGTGGAATTCCTTAAGTGAGATTTTCAGGAGGCTCATACTGTATTTTATTTTATTATCCTGTCAAGAGCGCCAGTGTGCACTCTGCCCATGCTCGAAGGCAATGCACTCACATTCAGTTCAGTTCTGGGGAAATTTTTAGATTTCACCCCCGCAGGTAATTTATTTGCTAGGTTTCTATACCGCCCTATTAGTGCAATGCACTATTGTTCTTCTGTCCTCTGCTTTTTGTACCATACACATAGTACCACGGATAGGCTGATTAAATGCTCTGGCGAACTCAAACGTTTCGTGTCATTTTAATTGGTGCTACTAAAGGTATTGGTCAACGGAGGGTGTTTATTACTGGTTAATAACAATGCCGTTCAGTGGTTTAATCCCGAAGCTGGGGTCCCTCCTTCAAAGGAAACCCTGATGAGTTCGCTGGCCAGGAAAGATGGGAACATCTGGACAACTGGAGTCTGAGGCAATCGTTCTCTGGACTAGGAGGTTCCCAATATTGTCTTTTTAATGTTTTAAACTTTTAATATTGTACGCCACCCAGAAGCCACTGGTAATGGTGAGGCTAAAAATATTGTAAATAAATAAATAAATAAATAAATAAATAAATAAATAAATAAATAAATAAATAAATAAATCCACAACCAAACATGCCGATTCGGGGTGTGTGCGTGCGTGTGTGTGTGTGTGTCCGGGTGTTGTCGTCCAAAACCGCTGACATTTCTGAGCTCTGTTTTGGAATCCAGGATCCCCAGTTCATAGAATGAGAAGAAGACCTTGAAATCCAAAGGGCTGGTTTATCAAATTTTGAAAAGGGTGACATGGGAAACGTTGCCATTTTAAAGAGTGCTGCAGTCTGGTAGGGCTGTTAACTCTGGAAACTTAAATTGTTTGGGTGAACCACTGCTTAAACATTGTAAACATGCAGCAGCGCTTGAAGTGAGATTATCTGAGAAGCCCTAAATTCCAGAGGAAGATTTCAGAGCAATGGTGGCTACCTAAGGGAAAACATTTTGTGCATGCTCTGAAGAATATGCTACTGTGGATAAAAATTGCCTTGCTGGAATGCCAAAATCCCCCCCATCCCACTTTCAACAGTGTCCAGCACCCCCAGATCAGGCATGCTCTCTCCCTCCTTCCCTCCCTTCTCTTGTTTGCCCCGAATATCTGTTCTTCACAGGCAGTCTCTCAGCATGAAAGTTCTACACAGTAATTTGTTACAGTCATGCCTCATTCACAAATTTGTCTAATCCTCCCCTTTTAAAAATCCTCCAAGCCAGAGGTAAGCAATGCACCTCCAACAGATACTGTTGAACTCTAACTCCCATCATCCTTACCAGTTGCTGTCAACTGTGAGTTGATGGGAGTTGCAGTCTTAAATTGCTCACCTCTGATCTAAATGAAAGCCATAGCTGGTGAGAGCCTAAATCACACAATACTGTATATATTTTTTTTTAAAAATAGTAGCTGCCTTGTTAGGAACCTCTTAGCCGGTTGCTGAGAAGTAGTTTGCCTGAAGATAAAAGTCTTCGCTTGCTTGCAGAAGGACAACAGCAAAGAGGGAGACAGCCTGGCTTCCTGTGGGAGGGAGTTCCACAGCTTGGGAGCAGCAACAGAAAAGACCCTTTCTCATGTCCTGGCCAAATGAAGCTGTGAGGGTGACAGAACTGAGAGAAAGGCTCTCCTTGAGGATTTTAAAACTTGGGCAGGCTCCTCAAGGGAGATGTGGTCACCCAGGAAAGATCCCACAGCTTTTCTGGACAGCTTTGATACACGGAATGGGAGAGGCACTATCCTGTCCTTTGCCTGGGGTAGGATGTTTTCGGTTGGCCCTGAGCCTGTTTGCCTTTCGCACACAAACTCTGTGTTCTTTCACTGCCCTTCAGCCTTGTTCTGATCCACAACCCTTGATCTCAGACACCTATTAGCTGAGTGAAGTTACCTAAGGTCCAGTTCATCCCTCACTGAGGTGGTGTGGTTACACATAAACCCCAATGTCTGCTAATATAAGTGCCTTTGGTGAATCAGCCCCAGGGATCCAATAGCAGGGCTGGCCCTCCAGTGAGGCAGAGTGAGGTAAATGCCTCAGGTAGCAGAGGCTGGGGAACACGGTCAGCAACCATGGCTGTTCCTCTAAAATACCCTCCCCCTCCCAGCCAGTCCCATGTAGTGAAAGATGAAACTGTCTGCCAAATGGCCTGGCATGTTTCTGATACTGCATAATCTTGTCCTTTGCCTCAGTCAGCAAAATCTATTGAGTAGGCTCTGTCCAAGAGTAGCCAACGATCATGTGATTTAGGGGGCTTGCCAGCAGAAAATGGAGAAAACAGACATGCGTATTAGAGCTTGGAAGATATCTTTGTTTTTGGGTTGCAACTTCCTTTTTGGTTGCGGAATTTGGGGATGTGTAGTCCAGGGACATGGGATGATATAAAGAAGTGATAAAAGGATGACAGAATCCTTTGGAGAGGAATCCTACGATTAAGAACCTGCAGTTCTAGAAAGCAAAGTGAAAGCTGCTCTGAAAGCACTAGGAAGAAATAAATCATAGGCAGTAAATGGAATAATAACAGAACTGTTTCAAGCCACAGAGACTGAACCTGTCAAAATCCTAACAAGAAAATGTCAACATAAATGGAAAACAAAACAATAGCTTACAAATTGGAAACACTCAATATACATTTCAATCTCTAAGAAAGGAGATGCCAAGGAGTGCATTAAATATAGGATCAGCTCTTAATTTCCCATGCAAGCAAAGTGATGCTCAAAGAGTTTCAACAAAGGCTTTTGCTTTATATGGAGCAAGAAGTTCAAGCTAGATTCCGAAAATGTTCAAGTAGATTCCAAAAAGGAAAAAGCACTGAAAAAAACAGACTGCAGTCAGAAAACCCCCAGAAGATTGAAACTAAGGCAGCAGTGAAGGAATTAGAAAAGATTATCAAAATTAAGGATGTGTCACTGGAGACCAAGGTCATCCACACTCTTATATTTCCAATCACCATATACAGGTGTTAAAGCTAGACAATTAAGAAAGTGACAGGAACAACATTGATTTCTTTGAAATTTGGTACTGGAGGAGAGCATTTTGGATAAATTAGATTGGCAGAAAGACAAACAAGGTAATGCTAGGTCATATCAAGCCTGAATTGTCTCTGGAGGCACAAATGTTGAAAATTGTCTTACTTCGGACACATCATGGAAGGCAAGATTTCTAGAAAAGGCATTTCCCCATGCTGGGAAATGATGCAGGAAAAGAAGAAGGCTGCATATGTGATGGACTGACTCCCCAAAGGAAGCCATAGGCTTGAGTCTACAAGTGCTGAACAATCAATTAAAGAGGACATTTTTGGAGAACACTCATTCATAGGGTTGCCAAAAACCAGAGGCAACTTAACAGCACAGAACAACAATTTCCACCTCCCACCCCCCAGCATTTGGTAATTAGAGGCAAGCTGCCTCTGAATAAGGAGGAAGTATTTAGCTGTAGAAATTGCCTAATCCTAATTTTAAAGCCTAGAAGCCATGCCCACCAGTGCTTGGGGTAATGAATCCCTTGCATTATCTCTAGGGACACGCTTTCTCTTGACTGTCATGAACCTACTTGCTAATCATTTTTACTGAATGACCCGACTGAAAGACAAAGAAGGATGAGGGAGGAATCTCCTGTACCACACCATTCATAAAATCTGGACGTTAAGTCATGGCAACTGGACTTATTTCTTGTTAGGTTGAAACATGTTCCTAACCATCCAGGTAGACTCTTCAAGAAGGTTGAAACATTTCCCTACTCATCCAGGTAGCTTCTTCAAGAAGGTTGAAACATTTCCCTACTCATCCAGGTAGCTTCTTCAAGAAGGTTGAAACATTTCCCTACTCATCCAGGTAGCTTCTTCAAGAAGCTACCTGGATGAGTAGGGAAACGTTTCAACCCAGAAAGAAAGTCCAGTTGCCATGACTCAACTTCTAGATTTTATGAATGGTGTGGTACAGGAGATTCCTCCCTCATCCTTCTTTGTCTTTCAGTCAGGTCATTCAGTAAAAATGATTACTGAATGCATATAAATGCATTTTATATGTTTTTTTAACTTGTTTTAACTGATGTAAGCCACCCCGAGTAGACGTTGTCTAGAGGGGCGGGGTAAAAATCGAATAAATAAATAAATAAATAAATAAACCAACCAACCAACCAACCAACCAACCAACCAACCAACCAACCAACCAACCAACCAACCAACCAACCAACTTCCAGATAACTTCACCTGGATGACTGAGAATCCTCATAGATACCATTCATAAATCTGCAAACTTCTATCCTACTATTTCTCATTTGCATTAATCTTCTTTCCAGATGAAAATGGGACTTTTGATCAGGCTCTGGAATGCTGCAAAGGATGTTTCACTTCCCTGCCCAGCCCACACATACAACCCCCCCCCACACACACACAAAAGGAAGATTGTCCTTCCAAAGTCATTATTTGCATTGGGAAAGAAGCCAGAATTGGCACTAATGTAGAGCTTGGGTTGATTACATTTTGGACAACAATCCCTAAAATCCTCAACCTGCATGGATTGTTGATATTCTGGGAGCTGTAATCCAAAAAAGTAAGTTATCCAAACTCTGGTAAAATGGGAGCTTTCTTCCCTATTCAAATCACGGCAACAGTGGGATGAAGTTTATAGAGAACCACCACGCAGGAAAATTTTAAACTCCTCCTCTCCCTCATCTGCCCCCAGCCTCTCTCTCTCTCTCTCTCACTTTCATTCCCACTCTCTCACTTAATAATAATGTTATGCCAATTATGAGTCATGGTGACCCTTTCCAGGATTTTCTAGGTACTCAGAAGTGGTTTACCGTTCCTTTCTTCTGGGGGTGCCCTGGGACTGTGCAGGGCCATTCAGGCCTGGGACATTCAGGCCTCCCCCAAACCCCTGCTTACGAGTAATCATATCTAAAGAGTGCCAGACCCCCTGATCTTGCTCCTTCATTTGGACTAGCAAGGATAATCACTGCCCCATCTGGCATGCCAGTGCTGACAGGAGAGGAGAGGAAAGCAGCCAGACAGATTTCTGGTGGGATGAGAAGAGACCTCATCTGAGGGGCTGATTACAAGTGATATGTGCAAAGGAGAATATCGGGTATAATCTGTTTAGGACTCTTTTTTTTTCCTTCCCTTACCCTTTTCCTGGTCCATGGGGTCACGAAGAGTCCGACACGACTTAACTAAACAACAACAAACCCTTTCCCTCCAAGGACTGCTGGGTGCTGCGCAGGGTCCTCCCACCGTATCCTCACCAAAAAAACAAAAAACAAAAAAAAACTGTGTGTGGCACATTTAAGGTAAGACAAACATCCACTGTATGCATCCTGTACTCATGCCCTCTGTCCTATCCCGGTCTCAGTTTTACCATCTGGATGGAAGCACAGCGCTTCCGCCAATGCTCTTAAGCAGACCAGCCCTCCCCGCCTGCCCGCCCTGACATTTCGCTGCCTGAGGCATAATGGTCCATGGCCCCTCTGAGGCACTCGAGTGAAGGGGCCCTAATGCCCAAAGCCAGCCAAGATATTTCAGGACATGGGGGGGCAGAAAATCCCACATGCAGCTCATCCCCTTCTTTAGCCATAAAGGTCTAGCAAGAACGAAATAGTAATTGGCTGCGTTTTCATGACACCAGAGGTTGCTGTCTGAGGTGGCTGCCTGGCATTGTCGAATGGGAGCGCATTGCCCTGCGCTTCAGGATAGGAAGCTCGCATGCAGAAACCTTTTGCGGCTTCCCAGTTCTTTCATGACACGGCAGTATTTCTCCCCCCCATCCTTCTCCAAGTCCTTTCCTGACTGCTGCTTCTCCCTTTTGCTCCCTCAATTTCAATTTTATTCATGCGCCACTGATTAACAAGGCAGCTGCTAAATATAACCTTTTCCCAGGCTATGAATGCTTAATCCAGGCGGATTAGAGGGGGCAGGGAAGCGGCTGCCAACAGAAGGCCAGGTTTTGTGTATCAGTGAATGCTTTAACACCCGTTTAGAACTAGTGGAGGGCAAAGAGGAAGGAAAGGCCGGTTGATGGAAGAGGAGCTAAATAACAACAGCTCCAGCGCCACAGCCGCCACCACCAGCAGCAGCAGCAGGAGCAAAACAAACTTCACGCATACACTGGAAGTGTAACAGTCCTTTGAAACTGTTGGATTGTACAGTAAGATCCTCGTACCCGCAGCAGTTTCATTTATCTGTGGTTTCACTTATCCACTGTTGCTACATGCAACATAAAAGGGCAGCCCCTTGTGGCCTTTGTCCCAACCCCCTTTATGTTGTATATAGGGTTCCCTTGTAACCACAGTTTCAGCCATCTACTGTAGATCATGGTGATGATCCCCAGCAGATATGTGGGTCCTACTGTATTGCAAACTTTGCTTGCCTGCCAGTTGGCTTAATTCTTTACCCTGAAGGCTAAATCATTCACTATAGATTACAAGAGGGGTAGTCCTTAAGTGCTGAAGATGTCTGATTGTCACTACAGGGCCTTTTCACGCCTCCCATAAGTAGCAAATTAGCTTGCTTTTCTTTCGTGATTGGTCACCTTTTTTAAAAAAAAATGTTTGTTTTCCATAAGCAGAAACCTGTGTTTGTGATTACAGTATTTATTTATATGTGCATTCATATTGAACGGGCAGAGCATTAAGTGAAGCAACTGGTCCAAACTGCTACAGTCCAGAGACCATCGTGCGGACTACATCTCTGGCTATTATCCTTTTCAGGATTTCCCACAACAAGGGTATGAGCAAAAGAAAATAGATATTGGGGGGGAAGGACCACCGTATAAAAATAAGAGTCCACAGCAGGCTTACTAGAAGACGACCAAAGCAAGATTAATTGGTAGAAACACAGTTTCTGTCTTATATAAATAAGGGGAGGAATGTTATTTGATCTTCAGAACAACTTTCCCCAACTTGGTATTTTCCATATGTTGGATTTCAGCTCCCATCGTCCCCAGCCAGCTCAGCATAAGGTGGGTGCTGCGAGTTCTCTAGCAGTCGACACATCTTACGGAGGGAGGTTGAAAAAGAAAGACTGCTCCAGATGTTATATGGGACAGACAGGTGGGGGGGGAGAGAAATCTGCATTTGTCATTTGCATTTTTATAGTAAAATGTGTTTATACTATACTATAACAATATATGATTTAGCGGGATAGCTCAGTGGTTTAGGTCTCAGGCTGCAGAGTCAGAGGTTGGGAGTTTGATTCCCCCACTGGGCCCCCAGCCTGGGTGGCCTTAGGCAAGCTGCACAGTCCCAAGGCACCCCCAGAAGAAAAGAATGGCAAACCACTTCTGAGCGCTCTATACTTAGGAAAGTCTTTTCCATTTACAACTTTATTATTTTTATTTTTATTTTTATTTTTATTTTTATTTTTATTTTTATTTATTATTATTATTATTATTATTATTATTGTTGTTGTTGTTGTTGTTGTTGTTGTTGTTGTTGTTGTTTTGTTGTTGTTGTTGTTGTTGTTGTTGTTGTTATTATTATTATTATTATTATTATTATTATTATTATTATTATTATTATTATTATTATTATTATTATTATTATTATTATTATTATTATTATTATTATTGAAAATAGTATTGATGAAAGGAAAGGGCTAGCTTGTGGGAAACAACGAAAATAGGAGACAGGCGGAGCTGGAGTAGCAGCTGCGACTTATTTCTCCCCTGCCCCCCAGTTGTGCTTCCTTGGCAGCAAGGCTTGGAAATGTGACCTTGTTGGAGGATGACTCCCATGATTCTCATGAGCCATACTTACTGGCTGGGCCATTTGGGGAGGTATATAATCCCCAAAAACAATGTTTCCAGGTTCTGTCTAACCCTTTTAAGTAGGAGGAGCTGGAAGATGCAGTTTGAGACATACTGCATGGCTGTTCTCTGAGATTTGCTCCTCCCTCTATCCTTGCCGGCTCTTGGAATGCGCAAGCTTCACATGTATGCTTCTGTCATGCGCATGTGTGCATCGGAGCAGAAGCAGCTCTTCACCCCATCCAACCGAAACTGACAAGCTTTTGGGGGCCTGCAGTTAATCCTTACGTTTCGTTTCATCTCTTTTCATCCCTTTAAAACCCCAAGTCATCGCAATACGAGAGAGAGGCATTGAAGCAAAGTAAGCTTAATCCGATTGTTGGTGCCAACTGAAGCAGGGGGGGTTATTCTGGCCTTCGAATGTTGCTAGCCCACCCACAGTTCTGTTTGCTAAAAGGTAACCTAGCCCTAGATCTCAGTTGTTAACGCAGTAGTCAAAGCACAACCCAGTTGTCAAAAGGGAAATCACCAATGTGGCCAGGCGCTATTAGGGCATACTGTACTTGCAGAATCGGTGGCTCAAATCCTGTTGTGCAGCTCCTGTGGCAACATTAGACGGGGGCAGAAGTGCCTTTCTGAAAGCACTTCCACAGATGTGCCTTGTGGCTGTTTCCGCAATATAATTCCGCAGTCCAGGCTGCCTGGCTGTAATGACTGGCACACTTATGCCGGTAACACTTTATGTTACACAAAGATGTGCAGGATTTCAGCCAATGGGACTCCCAGAAGTGCTAACAAACACAATTTGTGTTTTGTTTGAGACTAACAGTTGGATTCAGCCCTGTGTTTGTTAAGTAAAAATTATTGTGTTTATAAGGACAAAAGCTTGGCTAGACAAATTATTGCCTAGCTTTTCATGCAGCCAAACAAACAAAAGTAACATTTTATGTCATAAATGTGAGTCCAGACAGAAGAGAAGTGGTTTTCTCAAGGTTGTTGCTCAATGGAATTTCTGTAAACATTTCAGACGCCTCCCCACCCCCACCCCAAAACATATTTTCCCCAACCTAAGAGAGAGAGAGAGACATAAAAGAGGCAGCACAGAAAAGAACAATATCTTTGACTGACATTGTTTTGCATCTGCGGTTGCCTATCGGCTGGCATCCTCCTCTCCTTTCCTTCTCGGAGACAGGCCGTTGGCATGAGTTCGAAGGAAAGAACTATATCAGGAGGATGAATGAGGTCAGACAAAAAGGACTGGACTTGGAGCACATGACAAGATCTCTTTTTTTTGTACTTTTTATTTTTTATAAGGGATAACAGAAAGGAAAAGGGAATTGGGATTGATGAGGAAGAGGGGAGACAATAACATACTTTCATCCATTCTGTACCTATTGCCATATCAAGATTTTAAATTATTCTATTTACTCTTTTCTGCCTTCTAGATTCAGTTCTCCTTTCAATATGTACTGTTCACAAGCTGCCTGTTGATTCTGTCCACTTGTTAAATAGATCCCATCTTTCTGTTGCCTTTTGCAAGGGATAGTCCTTCATGACTTCTGATAAAATGTCCATTTCGGCTATTTCCCGTATCTTTTCAATAAGATCTTCTTGTTTCGGTACCGTTGATCTTTTCCAATTTTTAGCATATAAAATTCTAGCTGCCGTAACTATGTATATAACTATATAATTCTTTGACTTATCTATATTTTCAGGTATCATACTCAATAAAAACAGTTCTGGGGTTAATGGCACTTTACAGAGCAATATTTGTTCCAACATTACATGCACTCTTTTCCAATATTGTTTCGCTACTCCACATGACCACCACATATGATAATAGCTTCCCACTTGTGATTCACATTTCCAACACTTATTTGATACATCTGTATACATCTTTGACAATTTTTCTGGGGTCATGTGCCATCTATAAAACATCTTATATATATTCTCTTTAAAGTTCACCGATCTTGTAAGCTTTATATTATTTTGCCATATTTTCAGCCATTGATCAATATCAATGTTATGCCCTATATTTTGTGCCCACTTAATCATACATTCCTTAACCATTTCATCTTGCATCTTAATTTCCAACATATAATTATACATTTTCTTAACAGTTTGTTCTTTTGAGCACATGACAAGATCTTGAGGTAGCAGCATCGAAATCAGACCCAGTGGTTACTACTCCCCAGTTCCTACTTTGCCCAAAAGCTCAGTGATCCATTTCAGCAATACTAACAGTCCATGGGGCAGCAAAAGCCAGGTGCATGAGCTGTAGGTGTGGGGTGCTGCTTGCTCTCCCACCTCCCATGCAATGGAAAAACAAATAAGACATCCAAAGGTTGAAGAGATGGAGCAGGGAGCCTTCTTCATTTGGTTATGAATTTGGAACTTGGCCGGTTCTGGTAGTGCTGGAGTACTCAAATGTGGGACAGGACAGGTATATGGCAAGCTGCTTTATGATGAAGTCAGACCCTTGGTCCATCCAGGATCTGTGCTGTCAACTCTTGTGTGCAGTCAGATAGGGACTTTCAGATTGCATCCTGAAAGGGTCGCTTCCAGGGTGCACTCTTAAAAGGGTTAAGAGTTCCAACTAGAGATGGGGATGAATGGCCGAAACGGTGGTTCGTCCTGGTTCGTGGTCCGTCAAAGTTGAGGAACCATGAACCATGAATTTCCTCCCATGAACTGATGAAACACAAATCAGTTTGTCAGTTCATCAGGTTTTTAAAAGACAGCTTAAAGCTGTCTAAAGAAAAAAGAAGCTGACCCCCCCACTCGCACAATCTGCCCCCTGTCCCCTTCCCACTACCCCTGTCGCCTCACTACCTGTCGTTATCTGTGCCTGCAGTCTCTGCTGTCACCACCGCCCGTGGCACAGCAGTCCGTGCAGCCGTCATCCACCGCCACTCACTGTGGTGGCCTCCGCTGCTATGGCCTTCCTTAAGGGAATCTGAGCTGCCCTTTGCAAAGACGGCAGCTGCAGCTTCCCAGCCCTAAAAGAAGCCACAGCTGGCATATTTGCAAAGGGCAGCCAGTATCCCTTACGGCAAGCCGTGGTGGAGGAGGTCACTGCAGCGGGTGGCGATGGATGGTGGAGGCGCCGGGTGGTGGCAGATGGCAGCAGTGGCTAAGGGAGGGAGGGGAAGGGAGGGACAGGTTTTGGGGATGGGCGGCTGTGGGGCTGGCTGGATGCCTATGGACCCACTGATCAGATGTTCGGCGAACCCATAGGCAGAGTGGGAAGGTCATGGGGGGATGAATAAAAATGGAGGGGGTAAATAAAAGGGGACAAATATTCACCCCTTTGTCTTCATTGGGGCCTCTGGAATTGATGGATACAAAGGGACAAATATTAAACAAATCAGCGATTTTTAACGAATATTGTGATTCATTTTTTTATTCGTTCCCATGTCTAGTTCCAACTGAACCAGTCTACTCATAAATAAACAAATAAATAAATAAATAAATACATGAATGAATGAATGAATGAATGAATGAATGAATGAATGAAAGCAGCCCTGCAGCTGGATCAGGAAGGTGTGGATAGGGACAGAGCAAGGTCAAGCTGGTTTGTGATCCTCAGTACATCGCCTGGTCACTGGCAAATAAAGCAAACCAGACTCTGCTCTCAGTATTCCAAAATGCGATCTGATCACATCCTCTGATGAGCGTCAACTATCCAGAGTTTATTTCTTACTACCTGGAGATATCTCGTATTCCCTGGTATTTTCCTCCAAGGGCTAAGCAGGCTGAACCCTCTTTCACTCTCCAAATGAGATGACATTAGATGGATTCAGGATGCTCTACTGGCAATTAATTATTCTTTTTTAAGTCTTAAAAACATAGGAAACCACCTTATCCTGCATCCCGCATGGTCCATCTGGTTCTGCATTATCCAATCTGTAACTGGCAGCTTCTCTACAGCAGCCATTCTCAACCGTTTTTGGCCATGGCCATAAACACAATATGAAGTAAATATACACCAAATCAGGATTGATAAGTCTGAAGTGTGAAGAATGGTTGCCAGCCTGTGCCCCCCTTCAAATGTGGCACCCCCGCCCGAGGAGCATAAGGCCCCTGTTGAGAAGGGTTACTCAGATCTGGTTTGTTCACAGGGATAGACTGGCTGAAAAGTTCCGTTCTCTCACATGAGAAGTAGTATCTGCTTTAATTATTTAGTGTCTTGCTTGTGGAGTTTCGTAGACATTTTACAAATTTTCTTCATGAATGGAATGGAAAGAATCTGAGCTTAAAAAAAATTGAATGCAAGGTGGAGCAAAAATCATAGAATCATAGAATCGTCGTAGGGTTGGAAGGGACCTTGGAGGTCTTCTGCCCAAGGCAGTGGACCTCATAACATCCCGACAGATGGCTGTCCGATCTTTTCTTGAAAACCTCCAGCAATGGGGCACCCACAACATAAGGAGGTAAGGTGTTCCACTGCTTAATGGGGCTCTCACCATCAAGAAATTCCTCATTTCCAGGTTGGATCTCCCTCTGACGAGTTTCCACCCATTGGTTCTTGTCCTACCCTCAGGCGCAATGGGGAATAAATTGATGCCCTCTTCTCTGTGGCAACCCTTCAGATATTGGAAGACTGCTGTCATGTCTCCTCTCAGTCTTCACTTTGTTAAGATAAACATATCTAGTTCTTTTAGTCATTTTTAATAGGAATTAGCCTCCAGCCCCGTTATCATCTTTGTTGCTCTTCACTACACCCCTTCCAGGGCCTTAGCAACTTTTTTGTATTGAGGTGAACAGAACTGTACACAGCACTCCAAGTGCGGCTTCACCAGCGTGGTATAGAGTGGTACTATCACTTCCCGTGGTCTTGATGCTATCCCCCTGTTGATGCAGCCTAGGACTGTGTTGCCTTTCTTGGCAGCTGCCCAATGTTCAAGTCTATTTACATCCTTCTGAATGTTGAGTCTGTCTTCCAAAGTATTAGCAATTTCCCCCAGCTTTGTGTCACCAGCAAATTTGAGGAGTGTTCCTTCAATCTCCTCATCCAAGTCATTTATGAAGATGTTGAAGAGCACTGGGCCCAAGACAGAACCTTGAGGGACCCCACTGCACACTTCCCTCCACATAGATGTGGTTCCATTGAGGGCCACACATTGGGTGCGGTTGGTCAGCCAGCTGTAAATTCATCTGGTAGTTGCGCTGTGTATCCCAGTTTGTTCTATCTTATGCAGAAGTAGATTGTGGTCTACCTTATCAAATGCCTTACTGAAGTCTAAGTATACTATATCCACTGTGTTTCCTTGGTCCACCAATTTAGGCACTTTATCAAAGAAGGCAATACGATTTGTTTGGCATGACCTGTTCTTAACAAACCTTTGCTGGCTTCTAGTAATCACCTTGTTATTTTCTTGGTGCTCACAAATCTGCTGCTCGATTATTTTTTCAAGGATTTTCCCAGATATTGATGTCAAACTGATTGGTCTGCAGTTTCCTGGATCCACTCCCCCCTTTTTGAAGATTGGAACCACATCTGTTCTTTTCCAGTCCTCTGCTCCAGGACCTCTCAAAGATTTCATTCAGTGGTGCCGAGATCACGTCTGCCAGGTTTTTTAATACCCTGGGATGTAAACCATCCCGTCCATGAGACCTGAACTCCTTCAAAGCAGCTAGATGTTCTTTTACCGCTTCCTTACCTATTTTGTCCTGCTTCCCCCCTCTTGTCTCCCACAGAGCTGCTTTTGACAGGGAGGACCGATTTTTCCTTTTGGGTAAATGCAGATGCAAAAAATAGTTAAGCAGTTATCCTTTCTCCCTGTTGCCTGTCACCTTCTTGTCATCTTCTCCCACTAGTGGACCAGCCATTTCCTTTCGTCTTGCTCCTTATGTGTTGAAGGAAACTTTTTTTTGTTATTTTTGGCATTTTTTGCAAGTCTTAGCTCATTCTGAGCCTTAGCCTTCCTGACTCCATCATTGCAGATTCAAGCTGTTTGCTGGTACAGTGGTGCCTCGCTAGACAGTTACCCCACATGACAGTTTTTTCACTAGACATTGACTTTTTGCGATCGCTATAGCGATTCGCAAAACAGTGATTCCTATGGGGGAATTTCACTGGACAATGTTTGGTCCCTGCTTTGCAAACCAATTTTCGCTAGACAACCATTTTGACAGCTCCCTCCACGCTCGCAAAACGGCTGTTTTCAGGACCTAAGCTTCGCAAGACAGCTATTTAAACAGCTGATCGGCGGTTCGCAAAGTGGCTTTCCTATGGCCGATCTTCGCTAAACAACGACGATTCTTCCCCATTGGAATGCATTAAACAGATTTCAATGCATTCCAATAGGGAAATGCTTTTCGCTAGACAATGATTTCACTAAACAGCGATTTCAGATTATCATCATCTAGCGAGGCACCACTGTATTCTGTTCTAGTGATGAGCCCCTTTTAAAGTTTTTTATACTTATCCTTTTTGTCCCTTAGCTCATCAGAGAGCTCTGTGTGCATCCACACCGGTCTCTTAAAATCTAGAACATTAGTCTGACTTGGTACAGTTACCCTTGACTAGTTCAGGCAGGTAGCTTTGAGTACAACATCTAGGTTTTAATTCCTGTGTGTTCAACCATGTTTGAAGTGATGATTAGGGATGTCACTTCTCTCTCTCTAAGTTTCTTCATGTTTGACATTTACATGGCAGGCAGGTACAGCACTGACCTCTCTCTTGGGGAACAACTACATCTGTGGAATTTGGCGAGCATAGATGGTTGAGAATTCCATTCATTTCCTTTTTTAAAGTGAGCTTACCAAGGACTGGTAAGAAAGAAACTTGAACTTTAAAAATACAGATTTGGGAGGGTGCAGAACTAACATCTCAGTCCCCTTCCATTCCTTATTAATCCTCAGTCTGAGGCCGACTGCTAGGGAACAGAACATCCTGGAATATCTTCCTCACCTCATTCTCTAACAGGGGCTTGATCCCTTTGGATCTAATATTTCATTGTTGGAGGAATTTGAACTCTGTTCAATGAGTCTGGGGGAAGAGCCTTTAACCCTACAGAATTTGAGGAATGCTAGCAGAGCGATTTGGGCATAAAAGCACTATTTGCAGGGCACAGGGCAGCTAATCTGTGGATTTGCGCAGGGGAAGCTGGGGATATAGTCTGTCACGTACCCACAAACACAGCCCTGACCACAAAGAAATCAGGAAAGGAGCTAGACCCTGTTGGCTCAGGATTTGAACTGTGGCTGCCACCTCGCCAGAAAAACAAAGCAACTCAGCCTTGCCGGCTGTGGTTCATTTTAATGGAACTTTGATTTACAGAAATGAAGAAGTCACACCCTTTCAAAGCCTGGCCAGTCCTATCAAGGGGCAAAGAGATGCGACTTCTACGGGGAAGTAGCATGGACTGCAAGGAGCGGAAAGCAGCAGGAGGGGAGGACAGGACCAGATGCGCCCTCGGTCTTGCCCTGTGTCCCCTGAGCTGGCCTGCTGCCCTCAGATGCAGTGGAAGACTGTGAGAAACAAAGGGGCCTCTGCCAGAGTATCGCCCCCCCCCCCTTCACCCAAGAGAAATAGGAGGAAAGGCAAAAAAAAAAGATGCCTGAGAAGCCCTTTATTGAAATTACAGTAAGGGTGAAAAAGAAAAAAGGCAGGAAAAGGAAAGGAGGGGGAAGGGAGAGAGGAATAAAAGAAGAGAGTGGGGTGCCAGGAGTCAAAGGAGAGGCAAGAAGAAGTAGAAGCGGGCACTGCGGAAGCGAAGAACGGACAAAAGGTGTTGCCCAAGGATTGGGCATGGTGGTGGATGGAGAATCCCGGAGCCGTAAGAGGGGAAAAGAAACACTGCTGATCCCTCAGGAGGAGTCAGAGAAGAGGAGGGGCCAGAAAATCCAGGAAGAGCGTGCTCGTTTAGCCAAAGAGAGGAGAAACAGACAAGATGGTGGGGAATCTCAGCAACCCAGCCCACTACCCGAACCAAGGACTTGGGAGCAGGCGAATGACTGCTCCTGTTGCACCTGCTGGAAGCAGGGGAATTTGGGGGAACGTCTGGATGACGACACCAAGGAGGCCCTTGCTCCCACTAGTCTAGGACAACCCATAGACGGTGACTGGAACCCCTTAAACCCTCCGTTGAGGGGAGAAGAGAAAGAAGAGGATTTGTTATGAGTTTGAACTAAACGTTACTGGTTTGAAGCAAGGAAATGACTGGTTAGTTCAGGAAAGGAGACCAAAATTGGGGGGGGGGGGTGAATGAAGGTGAACCCTCACAAAGAACCTATCTTTGTGCTAGTGTTGAACTGAGAGACAAATGCTATGATATGCTCAGCCCATTTTTAGAAGAGGTGCTCCTTTAGGTAGTAAAAGATGTCCTTTGCTAGAACATTTGATTTTGCTCAACAATGTATTTTCCTTAATGTACTGTACTGTACTTTGTTTCATGGCTAATCAGTGGAAGGCTTTAATTTCCAAGTTCAATTGCTTAAGCAGGTTTCATTGAGGAAATGATGTTATAGGGGAAATACTTTAACTTCAGGGGAAATGTATCAACCGCAGGAAATATGGATTGCCCTCAACATCTATTATGTATTTATTTAAAATATTTTTTCTACTCCGGCTTTCTCCTACAAAAGACCCAAGGCGCCTTACAGTATAAAAAAAACAGTATAAAAGCTAAAAATAGTAAATTATTGCAATATGAAAAAAATAATTAAACATACATCATATTAAAAATGTATAGATAACTTATAGATAAAGGCAATACTAATAACATATTAAAAACAGGAGGGATCCCTGCTGAATGCACCCTGTGAAAGTGCAAGAAAAAGTACTTTTCTGATTATTTTAAAACCTGGGTAGGACGTTTAGGGCTTTGCAAGTCAAAACCAGCACTTTGAATGGTGCCTGGAAATAGACCAGTAGCTGGTGGAGCTGCTGTAATGGGGTGGGGGGGGGCCCTATGTGATTCCTGTAACCAGCCCCAGTTACAGGAATCACAACACAGCCTTTGCAACACAGTCATTGGCAGGACAGGCAACATGCATTTCCTAAGGTGTCAGGGCCATGGCCTCCTGTTGGAAAGTTAAGGCCAACACTTCTTTATCAGACTATTAAGGAGAAGTTGGGTTTTATCCTAGAGGAATTGGCGATATGCCTCCCCCCCCCCAAATTGCTGCTCAGTAGTTTGCGACTTTGATTCCAAGGGCAGTGGTGGAATAGGCCCTCCTCCTGACCGTCTCCGTTTTTCGTCCCTCCCTGTCATTCAGAGCTGCATTATGGCAGCGTTAAGATTTGGTCTGAGAGGCCGCAACAATAATTAAATCGGGCTGTGGGTGTTTCAGAAGGAAGGTGGCTTGTTTGTCATGTCTTTTGTAGAGATGTTCTGCTCGCTTCGATGCCAGGGGCGAAGTAAATGGCTTTTGTCATGATTCCTTGACCGGATCCAGAAGGGAAGGAAGAATACTGATACGGGCAAAAGATGTAGCGTTCGGATGGATTTGGTCATAGAAAAGGTCTGCCCTTGGTGGGGTTGGTTGCTGGACCTCCAGTGGCAGCGAGTTGGCCATATGGAGAGCTAGATATGGAAGTGGTGGGAGGTTAGTGTCTCCCAAATCCAACTAGGGGATGAATGGCAAGTAATCAGAAAGTTCCTTGTCTGAGTTGGAATCATTGGGGTGGGAGTGACTCATTTAGGGTATTTGATTTATATACCACCCCATTAGTGCATGCACTACTCTTGGTGATTAGATACCGAGTATCCTTATCTTTTTGTACAGGAGAGTGACGCTTGGACCGGGATTGACTGAAGGGAAGTGGATGTGGCAAATGCTTCTACATATGTATGTTTCTTTACAGTGGAGTCTGTGATTTAGCCGCCTAGAGTGGTCACAACGGCCAGATAGGCGGGATACAAATAGAATGAATGAATGAATGAATGAATGAATGAATAAATAAATAAATAAATAAATAAATAAATAAATAAATAAATAAATAAATAAATAAATTTGTGGTGGTGCTGAATAGGGATGGAGAGGAGCGGTGCAGATGTCTCACGTTCAGTGTCTTGGCTGGCTTGGAAATGGTCAAGGAATCCTTGTTTGATATGGAAGATGGGTTCCTGGATCTTTAGTTTCAAGGGTGCTTAGACTGACGGACAGCGAGTGGTAGAAGGGATATCTATTTATAGATCTACATATTTGAAATAGTTATGTCTGGAGAATGGAAAAGTGATTTTTGCATGCTGGCTGGGGGAATTCTGCATGTTGTAATCAAAGAAAAGAAAACAGCCAAGAAATAAGTGATATTAATACCCTGTTTCTCCAAAAATAAGATCTAACCTGAAAAATAAGCCCTACTATGATTTTTCAGGATGCTCATAACGTAAGCCCTACTCCAAAAATAAGCCCCAGTTAAACGAAACCTCGCCCTCCAACATCGTTCAGCAACCAGAAGAAGATGACCTGACTGTAAAATAAAACATCCCCTGAAAATAAGCTGTAATGCGTTTTTTGGGGGGCAAACATTAATATAAGACCCTCTCTTATTTTCAGGGAAACACGGTAGAGTCCCAATCATTGCTACACTTTTCATAGCCTCCAAGCACCCCCTAGAGGCAAAAGCATTGCAGGCACCTTCCTGAGTTCACCTTCTCTTGATGATGCCTTTTGACTCCATTGCCATACTGTTTGGAATCGTTTGGGATCTTTTGCTTTCTTTTAACATTAAAAATGCAAAGTAATAACAGCAAGCACTGGAGGAGGAGGAGGAGGAGGAGGAGGAGGAGGAGGAGGAGGAGGAGGAGGAGGAGGATCATCATCGTCGTCGTCGTCATCATCATCATCATCATCATCATCCTCCTCCTCCTCCTCTTTGAACTATCTCTGGATATCCGTCTCACAGGCCTGACCAACTGCCAGTTTTTGTTGCCTCAGCTCCTTCTGCTTCCCACAGGCAAAGTATGTGAAAAAAATTAAGCCAGTAAAACTTTTCCCGAATCCTGGTTCAGAGAAAAAGTAATGGTGCAAGATTTGTCTGCTACATACTTCCATGGTAGATAGAAGTTACCTGTGAATGGTATGTGCACTTCAGTTGTTACAGAAAATATAGTGGTGGTCATAATAAAAAAAGAAGACGCCACCACCTGTTATTGTTCTACCTATAATTCAGGTGCTTAATGCAGAGAGGCCTCGCCTGTGGAAAAAAATTGGCAACCCATCAGGCTGAACCTTTAAACACTGAGCCTGTTTGCGAAGTCATACCTCATGATCCCTATGAATTTATTCTCACACTTCCCTCCATCTAGTCCCTCGCTTCACGGCGGCACCTCTTGTCACACCCAGAAGCTGAGTCAACTTCTCTATTGCTGGCTAGACAGGAACTTTCACCGCAACGCAGAGCAGGAAGGGTGTGAGGGGAGGATGATAGGGTGAGTGTCAGGCACACACATCTCTGTCCTCCAGGAGAGGGGAAGAGCCAGGCAACTCAGGTCAACAGCCCAAGGGCTGTGCCAGCTGCCTCCCCAACGTCTGTAGCCGGCTTATGATGTATGTATGTATGTATGTATGTATGTATGTATGTATGTATGTATGTATGTATGTATGTATGTATGTATGTATGTATGTATGTATGTATGTATGTATGTATGTATGTATGTATACATATACATAAATAAATAAATACATAAATGCTTTTGTTGAACAGGTGTGGGGAGTGCTGTGTGCAGGGCCAGCCCTACCCTGAGGCAGAGTGTGACAGTCGTCTCAGGCAACAGGTGTCAGGGGACAGCAACACACAGAAGCTTATATGTATATAAGCTTCCAATGCCCCTTAAATACTGTCTAACAAAGAGAAGTATTTGAGCAAAATGTATGTGTGTGCGTGTGTGTGTGTGCTTGTGCGTGTGCACACACAAGCACACACACACACCTATGTGGATATACCTACCTACTTATATTGGAAGCTTTCGCAGGTCTACCTTGGGCAGGTTTTCCATTCACCTGCCTTCATAGGTGACTCTGACTCCTGGGCTGAAATGTGCAGTTTGGAATGGGACAGACCAGCATAAAATCACACGCCTTTGCTTGCTGTGTACATTTTATGCTGCTGGAGAACATTCAAGCTGAAGGAAGGCAGATGGCTGTTGGCACATGAGCCGTGCACCCGTCCAGTGAACTGGAACCCGGCCGAAATAGCCACGGGCCTCCTGCTGCTGCAAACTCTAAAAATATCTGCTCCTCGGGAAGCACAACAGTCTTCAGCGTTTTCTTTGCTCCTGCTTCCTCAGCTTCTCAGTGACTATGGCACACACGCCGTCTCACAATAGAACTGGCCCTCCAAATTGGTTTATGTTAGAGATTTTCCATTTACTGTATGTCAAAGGCAAGTCCAGAGTTCATTTGAAGATTCTAAAGAAGGCCCTATAAATAAAACGTGCATTTATTGGAGCTTTTAAAATAGCTATTAAAATTAGCCTGTGGCCATTATCTCAATAATAACTGGTGGGGAGAAATAGAGGGTGAGGCCATGCTGACCGAAATAACATTGCTTGTTCATTTTTCAACCCAGTTCTTCTTCCTTTGCTTACATAAAGAAAGAAATGGGGAAGATGTTAAGAAGGAACTAGGGAATATCCCTTTGTAGAATCATTATTTTAGAGCCATTTATTTGAGGGTGGTCGTGTTTGAAACTTCTTCTGAGAAGGGTCTTCCAGAAAAGGCCAAAGGCCAATGCTGACAAGCTCACCAGCATGTGGCCGTCATTTTAAACTCCAGTATACGCTGACTGATTTTAATGGAAAACACCTCTACAAAATCACAAATCCCAGTAAAATCGCTCTGTATGGGTATACTGTCAGCAAACTCAGGTATGGGAGTGTGAACATAGGTACCCGTGGTTTGGAGGGGAGATGAGTCAATCTCTGTCAGTTTTAGGAAAGCCAACAAAGGACATCAGTCTGCTTCTAAGTCAGGATTAACATGTTGGTGTCAAGTATAAAATACCCTAAGCAAACTCTGGATTTAAGGAACATCTCCCCATGTCACACCACAGAGCTTATGGTCATTCAGGTGTTCTCAGGCTCATATACAGAACTTCAGATTTCTGATCATATTGGCTTTCACCGTTGGCAGCTGGAGTCCTGCCACATCTGGATGACCACACATTACTTGCCCTTGCCCTGAACCAGCTCCTCAGATGGCTTAGGTTCTTGAAGTGAGGCCCCATGGTCTCCCATATAGATTTCTGCTTGGCAATAAAGCAAAAAGGGGCAAACCTGATATTAAGGGGGATCCATAATTCCCTATCATTAACATCCTCTTCACAAGAGGATTACTTCAGAGATACGTAACTCAGCAATCAGACCTGCTGGTTAAGTCCATGATTACCTTCCAATGATCAATTGTCAAGCAAAACATGTTAAATGCAAAATGCATAGGTGAAGAAAATGACATGTTATGTTTCACTAATTTGGGAAGAACCTCTGAAAATAAACAAAACAAATTTGTTTTATAGATTTACTTTGGCTTGTTGTCTTGTGGAATAATCTCCCATCTATGTCAGGCTTCAATTCTGACAAGTTTTAGATAATTTAGGAAAAAAAATGTCTTTTGGCTTTTACTTTTTTCAGCCACTAGCTGCTTTGAACTCCCCCTCTCTAATATTATGGTGTTTTTACTGGATTTTTTAATAGTTTCACAGTGTTGCAGTAAATCATTCAAGAATATGTATCAATGACAATCTGTATAAAATATTTGGTAATTATACAGAAGGAATATGAGCTATATTCCATTTTGATAAATTTCCTGGGTTCAGAATGTTTCAATTCTAAGTGTTTGTTTTTTCATGAGATTCTAGTTGATGGATCACAGAATTCTTTTCATAGCTTGAGAAATGATACAATTTTTTACATGCTGACTAAAAGATTCTGTGAGTTGTTTTTCCTCAATTAACTTTTCCAAGTTATTTATTTTATTTTATTTTATTTATATGTCGCTTTTCTTCCCATAGGGTACCCAAGGCTGGTCACAACAGTTAAAATCATACAGGGAAAACAGGAACTACTCATCACTTCACTTGGCTTCTGCTGATCCCGATGCTGCCTGTTGTTTTTAAATTGAACAACTCAGTGAGTAACATCTCCACTTCGGCACTTTCTCTGGACTTAACATTATCCCAAACAGCCTTGGAAAAATTTACTACCATCAATAACATCATTAAGATCAGTAAAACTCAAAGGGCAAGGCTGCGAGCCAGTAAAGGATGGACTTGATCTAGTTGGGGGGTGGTGGGGGGGTAACACTTCTTTTATTTTATTATGTTTATACATAGTTATATATATTTAATTTAAATTAATTTACTTTGTATTTGTTTATAAATTTGTATTAGAACGTTTGTGTTATTAGCTAAGTTGTTTTTTTTTCCTCTCTTTCTCTCTTCTTTTTCTTTTCCTTCCTTACTCTGTCTGGTATGGAGTGGGAGGCCTGCTTGACCAGCAAGGGGCCTTTCAACATCCCGGTGGTTATGGGTAGAGGGCGATATGGCGTTGGCGCAGCCCCCACTCGTGTTAGTAGAACGGTGAACAGATGTCTGAAGGCTGTTCACTGTTCTGAGGCTGTGACCAACCCCCAGAATCGAGGTAACCAGTTCAGCCAGCCTTCCACTCTAACCCTGCTGGTGTTGAATGCCAGGTCTGTATCCAACAAGCCCCAGCTAATTCAAGATCTTATTCTGGAGGAGGATGCAGACCTGGCATGCATAACCGAGACGTGGCTTAATGGGGAGGGTGGACCTCCTCTGGCTCTCATCTGCCCGCCCGGTTATGATGTCCAGCACCAGGGTAGACTGGAAGGGCGGGGGGGGAGTAGCCATTGTCTATAAATCCACCTTGGAGGTTACCAGGCGCTCCTCGGCAGTAAGGCTGGGTCTAGAGGTCCTCCACGTGTCGATTGGGGCCAGGGATGGAATTGGGATTTTGCTGGGCTACCGCGCTCCCTGCGGCCCAGCCACTTCCCTTCCGGAGCTGGCTGACTTTGTCTCCGCGGCATTGTTGGGATCCCCGAGGCTTTTGGTCTTGGGTGATTTCAACGTGCATGCGGAGGCAGAGGTTACTGGGCCAGCTTCTGAGTTCTTGGAAACCATGGCTTCCTTGAACATGTCCCAACATGTCAACGGCCCCACCCACGTGGGTGGTCACACACTGGTCTTTTCCTCCAATTGGGGTGAGAGTGGTCTGATGGTGATGGACCTGGTGTTAGTCCCCTTGTCATGGTCAGATCACCACCTGATTAAATGTAACCTCACAGTGGCTCTCCCCACACGCAGGGAGCAGGGGCCTATTGCTATGGCCCGCCCTCGAAGACTACTGGATCCGATTGGTTTCCAAGATGCCATGAGAGGGATTACCGCTGACCTGGCTAGCGCTCCTGTCGACGTCCTGGTGGATAGCTGGTCCACCGCTGCCACCCGGGCAGTGGACACGATCACGCCCAAACGCCCTCTCCGGCGCAGAACTCGTCCGGCGCCCTGGTTTTGCCAGGAGCTCCGGGCGATGAAGCGAATAAGGAGAAGGCTAGAGCGTAGATGGAGGAAGAATCCGACGGATAATAACTGGATAGCCGTTAAGGTCGCAACTAACCTTTACCTGAATAAGGTGAAGGCTGCCAGTAGATCATTCTTCGCTAACCGGATAAGCGAAGCATCCAACCAGCAGGCGGAACTTTTCCGTATAGTGCGCGACCTATCCGGAGTTGGCCCGGGAGATCGGCCTCCCCCTAGTTTTTCACCGGACCAATTTGCGGCATTTTTAAAATCTAAAGTGGAGGCCATCCGCCGGGAGCTCTCTCCCTTTTTGAATACAGTGAATCGAGCTGGGATGTCCAGCGCTCCATCTTGCCCGGTTATTTTTGATTCTTTTCAGCCAGTTACGCCTGATTCTGTGACCAGAGTGCTTGACCGCTGTCGGGCCACCACCTCCTCCTTGGACCCTTGCCCGGCCTGGCTAATCAAAGCAGCCAGGCCAAAAACAACTGAATGGGCCACAGCTATAATAAATGGGTCTTTCCTTGAGGGCAGATTCCCATCTGCCCTCAAGGAGACACTCATTAGGCCCATACGAAAGAAACCTAGTTTGGCGGCAGACGAAATTGGCAATTACAGGCCCGTCGCCAATATTTCTTTCATGAGCAAAGTGGTGGAGAGGGTGGTGGCAGACCAGCTTCAGGCACTCTTCGATGAAACAGATGCACTGGATCCGTTCCAGTCAGGCTTCAGGCCGCGCCACGGGACAGAGACGGCATTGGTCGCCCTGTATGATGACCTGCTGAGGGAGGCCGACAGGGGCAAAACGTCTCTGTTGGTCCTCCTCGATATTTCGGTGGCCTTTGATACCGTCGACCACGGTATCCTCCTGGGGAGGCTCTCCGAGCTGGGAATCGGTGGCCTGGCGTTAGCCTGGCTCCGCTCCTTCTTGGAGGACCGCCCCCAGAGAGTTCAGCTTGGGGAGAATGTCTCGGCCCCGTGGAGCTCCAACTGCGGGGTTCCACAGGGATCGATTATCTCCCCAATGCTATTTAACATCTATATGAGGCCGCTAGCGGGGGTCATCAGGGGGTGTGGAGCGATGTGTCACCAGTACGCTGATGACACTCAGCTCTACATCTCCTTTTTGCCAACTGCAGGTGATGCCGTCCTGACCCTCCAGCGCTGCCTGGAGACTATACTGGAATGGATGCAGGAAAACGGCCTGCGGCTGAACCCGGACAAGACAGAAGTCCTGAGGGTGGGGCCCCCCGTAGTTGGTGGCCTGGTTGGCCCTCTCTCCTTTGGGGGGGCGACCTTGGCCCCGGTGAGCGGGGTCCGCAGCTTGGGCATACACTTGGACCCGACGCTCACCATGGAAACACAGGTGACATCGGTCGTCCGCTCCGCCTACTTCCACCTCTGGCGGATTGCCCGGCTGCGGCCCTACCTCGACACGGGGGCCCTCACTACCTTAGTACACGCACTCGTAATCTCAAGATTAGATCACTGCAACGCGCTCTATGTGGGGCTGCCTTTGAGGCTGATACGGAAACTTCAGATGGTGCAGAATGCAGCAGCCAGACTCCTCACCGGAGGGAGAAAATATCATCAAATCTCTCCCATCCTGGCTAGACTGCACTGGCTGCCCATTTGTTTCCGTATCGACTTCAAAGTCTTAATGCTCACTTATAAGGCCCTAAATGGTTTGGGACCTCGATACTTGGCGGAACGCCTTCACCCACCAAGTTCTACCCGAACCACCCACGCGAGCCAGGAGGTGAGGCTGAGGAGCCTGATGCCGAGGGAGGCCCGGAGAGAGAAGACAAGAAACCGGGCCTTCTCGGCGGTGGCTCCTCGCCTTTGGAACAATCTCCCTCCTGAGATTCGCGTGGCCCCTTCGCTGGGTACATTCAAAACTCAATTAAAAACATGGCTTTATGTCAAGGCCTTCCCTCCTGCCAGCATCTAATTTAATTTAAATTACTTTTCTCTTCTTTTTCTATTTATTATTTATGATTTATTATGTTTTGTTAATTGATATTTTGATATTTTGGATTTATGGTATTATAACTGTATATTTTTATGTTAGCCGCTCAGAGTGGTACCGACTTACCAGATGGGCGGGATACAAATCAAATAAATAAATAAATAATAAATAAATAAATAAAATACAGTAATAACAAATTAAAATGCCATAATAATAATCTTAGAACTGTGGAGCTGGAAAGGACCCTATAGATCATAAAGTCCAACTCCTTGTCAAGGAGGCCCAGTGAGGAACTGAACTCTCAACCTCTGGCTTCTCAGCCGGAGACCCTAAACCACTGAGCGATCCAGAAATATATATCGGGACCACGATATTTGGCAGATTGTCTTCTTCTACCTAGATCTACACGAATCACCCAACATAGCCAGCAGGGACGGCTGAGGGGCCTAATGTCGAGAGAGGCCCAGAAGGAAAAAACAAGAAACCAGGCCTTCTCGGCAGTGGCCCCTCGGCTATGGAACACCCTCCCAACCGAAATTCGAACTAGCACCCTCGCTGGGTGTTTTTAAAAGCCAGCTAAAAACCTGGCTCTTCAGGCAGGCCTTCCCTCCAGTCAGTTAACTGATCCCTATCTTTCTTGTTTGAGTTATGCCATCTTGAATATATGCTGCTTAGAAATACAGTCGTGCCTTGCTTTACGATTACCCCGCATTACAATGAAACTGCATTATGATGGTCTAAATTGTGTTTTTCGCTTTGCTTCGGGAACCGATTCTTCGCAAACAGCTGATTGGTGGTTTCAAAATGGCCGTCGGGCAAACAAAATAGCTCCCCGCTGTTTTCTGGGATGGATTCCTCATAAGACAGGCAGAGAAAACGACTGCCCCATGAAGGATCTTCGCTGGACGGTGAGTTTTGATCCCATTGGAATGCACTGAAGGGGTTTCAATGCATTTCAATGGTTTTTTTTTTCTTTGCTTTATGATGTTTTCGCTTAATGGCGATTTTCCTGGAACGGATTATTGCCGTTAAGCGAGGCACCACTGTAGGTGTTAAAACTGTGTTTTATATTACTTTTATACTATTTATATTGCTCTGTTTTTATTCATGTAAGCCGACCCAAGTAGACGTTGTCTAGAGGGGCGGGCGGGGTAATAAGTCTAATAAACAAACAAACAAACAAACAAACAAACAAACAAACAAACAAACAAAAATATAGGTTAAGAAACAAACATTGATAAAAAAATTGAAAACATTTTCAAAAACATTTTAAAATATCAGAATTTTTTTTAAGAAAAATTGAGCATTTTCTGGACATGTAACACTGAAAAGTATGCCTGAGAAATAAGGTCTTTGCTTGACAACGGGGATGTTTTTTTAAACTGTACTGTATAACAAAAATCTCACAAGAGTGAAGTCTTAAAGACCCACCAGATGGCAGTGTGGTACAGCCAGAATGCTCCGCTCACTCCTCTGTATGATGATGATGATGATTATTTTTAGAAGCACATGAACATTGAAAACTTCGAGGTTTTCTAAACACTTCTGGTGGCCTTCCTGAGAAAGTGTCACATGTCCTAATTATGCTGGCAGTGGTATAGATTTCCATATCCCAAACTTCAGAACACCCACAGATTAAAGCTGGGGACAGGGAGGGAGAGAGCAGTGGAAGAGGAAGGAGCCCATTTGGGGAAGGAGAAGAAGCGGGCAGTAGAAGGGTCAGGCCTCTTCCTCCACATCGTTTCTCCAAATGTTTATTTGGAAAAATAGATGGAGTTTTGTTATATCCCCTTTGCTAACTGCTTAAAAGTGGGAGTTATGGTCAAAAACATCTTCGGGGGAATCTCTCCCAAAACATCAAACACTTCCTTGACTGTGCAACATTGTAATATAGGTTGTATCTGTCTGCCAAATCATTCAGGAAATGACAGTGGCGCGAATCCTACTTGTGTTTGACTAGGGTTTGTATAAGTTGCCACAGCTAACTGTGGCTAAAAGATACGGTGCTGGGGCATATTTTACTCACATGCCCAATTGCATAACCAAGATTAGCCACTAATTAGCCACAGTTTGCCACGGCAAAATATAAAAACCTTACACAAATGCAAACAAGATTCCAGTTTCTGGATCCAAAATATTTCCCCATGAATTATGAAATTGCTGAATGGTGACCAGTTGTCTCTTTTGTATCTTGTCTAAGGAGTGGAGGTGGCAAAATTAGGACTATAACCGAGGGCCAAAAATCTAAAGCTCCAGAGATCACAGAGGTCCCAAATATCCTCTCAGGGAACAACAAACAAAGCTGGCATCAGGAATCCTTATGAGTCTAAAGCAAATCACACAGAGATGCATTGGTAGGGCTAGAACTGGCTTCTGTCCATACTTGGACTAGACTGGAGGTAAAGTAAACCAAAAGCGTGGAAGACTGTGTATGCCATAGCGTCATGGTTTCATTCTTTGGCTTGAGTTTGGTCAATGATTGTCATCTTTGTCCCAAAGGGTGGCCATCACTTCTCCTCCAGGGAAACATGCATTTTAGTACTGTTTGGGACTAGAGGCCCTATGTTTTGGACTTCAGTTATTATACTTCCCTTCCTCATGCCATGGGGAATTTGAACCCATGACCCTAATAAAGCAATTATGCTCTCAAGCCACTGAATATACCAAACTTTGTCATTTCTTTTCCACTGTTGTCTTCATCACCAGCCATGAAAAACGCATAGAAGAACACACACAGGCTCGGCCCCCTTTTTTTGGAAAAGAGGGTAGAACCAGGAATCCAATTCAGATTTTAAATTTTGTCCTTGAACTGTGCAAGTTCAGGAGTTGGCCAGGGATTTTTTTTAAAAAAAAGACAAATAAGAAATGTAAAAACAAAAACAAAATACAGCCCAGGCTGTTCCAAATTGGTTGCTGCAGAAAGAGCTCCAGATACCTACTCTTCTGGATGACTTCCCATATCAAATTAATCATTTTTATATGGAAAAGCATTACTGGAATGAGATGCTTGGCAAAGATGTTTCCATTAGCCGAACATCTTAATCTTTTTTTGCTTGCCCTCTTTCTTTATTCTGCAAACCTGACAAGGAAATAAATGATGCGAAAGCAACAGAGATCTATATGACCCACATGAGGAGGGTGGAGGGAACTGTATGCCTTTTGGATATAGAGCAGTAGTTATAAAATGAAGCAGATCATGCAGCCTAGCTTTTCAAACTGGAGAATAATTAATATTTACTGACATGACCATTGAGAGAGCCCTGCCTCCTTCTCTGATGTGTAATTCCCCCACATCATTTAAAGTTAAATATCTTTTCAGCTGAGAACACTGTTTGAAAAGAGTGGCGTTCATGTTGCTTCCAGGAAAAAGTATTGTCAGTTTTGAATTTGGCAACACTTAGCTGCAAAACAAAAGATGTGGTCCTATATTTGTCATTTGTCATCCGAGGGGCTTTTAAGATTCAGCAGATGTCCCATTATGCCTGCAGAATGCCAGATATGCTGCCACCAGGAACAATGTGCTGGGAGAACGCTTCACACTGACAGAACTGCCAGCTGAGCCCTTCTGCTTGTGAAAACAGGACTGTGGTACAGTTGAAGAAGTGGAGTGGTGTTGAGGGCAGGGCGTGAGTGTCGGGAGGAGGAGGAGGAGGATCACACACTATACATTATAACTGTTCAGTCAAGGGCCACACATCCTTCAACAGTGCAACTTGACACCTAACCCCAACCTAGTCCCAAACTTGAGACCTGAAGCTGACAAAAAGGGTTAAACATTTAATGTTTACTTTTTTGTTGAGGGCATGTAATTATAATTGATAAAGGTGTCACTGTAATACATATTTTGCAATCCATCTGGTGCCAACATGGCTATCCCGGCTTCAGTTTACAATGGGTCTCGTTATCTATCATAGTGATGTGTCGCTGTTTCTGTTTTGGAGAATAAAAAAAATGATGAATAATGAAGGGCAAAGAATTTTTCATATATCTCTGGTTGAGATAGCATGATCAGCTTTTATAAGCATGATATGGGACTCTGGAAATGCAGCTGACTTGGTGCATCCCCCCAAGATTGAGCAGCAATTTTGTGGCTGATACAATGTGCGCTGTTGTTCCTTTATCTTTCTTTTGTAGATATGGCGCAGCAGGAGGTGCCATACTCTGAACAGGACACTGTTGAAAAAAAAGGAAACATTTGCTGGTGGGAATGACATTGTGCTACAAATCTCTTCCAGTTGTTTATGACTTACAAACATGTAACTTGATTTATGCAACATTAGCTGCAAGACTCAGCTGTTTGTTTATTGTGTTAATATATTTGTTATGTTAATACTGTATCTGTTATTCTATTTCCTCCAGGGAGCTTCAGATGGTTTATAGAACACTCCTCCCTATTTTTATCCTTATAACATCCCTATGGAATAGATTGCCCCAAGGTCTTCCAAAGACTGATTTCAATCTGGTGCCTCATTCTAATCACCCCACTAGCACACTACACTAACTGCCTTCTCTGAAGATAATTCATCTTAAAGCACTCTACTGCTTGGAGCTGGGAGGGAGGGTATCCGAAAAGAGATGTGATTCATTAGAGAAAGGTGTTTCAGTAAGAGAGAATGAAAGATGGGAAAAACAATCCAACTTAAAAGGCTATGATCACACTCATGAAATGTTTTCCAGTTCTCACCTTTTGATTTCGCAATTTAAATTTGCAGCAACATGACGCAGGGCTATTAGTAAATCATTTACCCGACAAGCATGCTAACTGAGGATAATTTCTTGCTCGGTCTACTTTTTTTGTTGCCGACCTTTTAAAAAATGTGTTGCTGTGTGTGTGAATGACCTTATAGCAACTTGTTTTTAACTACAGCCACTGTGCATATCCTTTTGAATTGTTTTTAAATTTCAAAAAACCTCTACAGCTCTTGTATCAATGTGTGAGTCAAACAGTCTCAACAAGAACCTGTAGGCACTTATTGAATTGGAAGGAAATGACTCTGTAACCCAAAGACACATTGGGACGCAAATCCTGGAAGAAATGCCATGTGACCTCAAGGCACGACAGGAATGTGCTTAAAAGTCAGCTAACCACAGGTGGACATTTGGATGGTGTAACCACAGCCTGACACTCTGCAAATGCATTAGAGCTGTAACTCTCAAAGTCCCTGGCCACAGGTAATGTTGGCTGGAGCTGATTGGAGTTGTAGTTCCCAAACCTCTGGAGGAAGGTGCAGGGCTTTTGGAAGTGTGCCTTAGGCATCAATTACACTGATAATTAAACCTGAGTTCTGCTGAAAACAACCCGGATTTAAATTTTAGCATTCACATAAGGCATGCGCACTCAAGGACTGCTGTGCCTGGGCAGCAAGTCTGGCAGAGGTCTGTACATTTTGAAGGTGCATGTGGAATAGATTAATTGGAATCGATTCCTCATATGTCTGCACTCAGTGTGTGGTCCTCAATGGAAACATGGTAGGTATAGTATACTTAGACTTCAGTAAGGCATTTCATAAGGTAGACCACAACCTACTTCTGCGCAAGATAAAACAAAGCAGGATCGACAGTGCAACTGCCAGATGGATTTGCAGCTGGCTGACCAACCGCACTCAACGTGTGGCCCTCAATGGAACCACATCTACGTGGAGGGAAGTGTGCAGTGGGGTCCCTCAAGGTTCTGTCTTCGGCCCAATGCTCTTCAATATCTTCACAAATGACCTGGATGAGGGGATTGAAGGAACACTCATCAAATTTGCTGGTGACACAAAGCTCGGGAGGGGGGGATTGCTAATACTTTGGAAGACAGACTCAACATTCAGAAGGATGTAAATAGACTTGAACATTGGGCCCAATCCAATAAGATGCAGTTCAGTGGTGGGAAAAGTAAGGTCTTGCACTTAGGCAGGAGAAACCAGATGCAGAGGTACAGGATAGGTGGTACCTGGCTCAACAGTAGTACCTGTGACAGGGATTTAGGTGTCCTGGTGGACCACCACCTAAGGAGGAGTCAGCCGTGTACTGCAGCTGCCAAGAAAGCCAACACAGTCCTATACTTCATCAACAGGAGGATAGCATCAAGATCACAGGAAGTGATAGTACCACTCTATACCACACTGGTGAGGCCGCACTTGGAGTGCTGTGTCCACAATACAATACAATTCTGTTCACCACAATACAAAAAAGTTGCTAAGGCCCTGGAAGGAGTGTAGAGAAGTGCAACAAAGATGATAATGGGGCTGGAGGCTAATTCCTATTAAAAATGACTAAAAGAACTAGGTATGTTTACATAACTAAGAGAAGACGGAGGGGAGACATGACAGCAGTCTTCCAATATCTGAAGGGTAGCCACAGGGAAGAGGGCATCCATTTATTCTCCATTGTGCCTGAGGGTAGGACAAGAACCAATGGGTGGAAACTCGTCAGAGGGAGATCCAACCTGGAAATAAGGAGGAATTTCCTGATGGTGAGATCCATTAAGCAGTGGAACAGCTTATCTCCTGATGTTGTGGGTGCCCCATTGCTCGAGGTTTTCATCTGTCCAGGATGGCATGAGATCCAGGATGGTACGAGATCCCCTGCCCTTGGGCAGGAGAGTTTGACTAGAAGAGCTCCAAGGTCCCTTCCAACCCTACGACGATTCTCTGATTCCATAAGATGCCCCTGCTGATGATCTTGACAGGTGGCAGCAGTAAGGTGTGAGGATGCACACACTGACACAAAACTTTGATTCATGCTAAAGTTCACATGATTTTAGCCTGAATCCAATAACACTCTATACCTCTAACGGTTTATTCCAGCAGTTGGAACAGGCTCTTAAACGATCGCATTTAGTCACAGTTGCTGTATGAAACTGGCCTATTCAGAAGCAGTGTGCACACAGTTCCCGAGGAGCAACAGGACAAAGGAACTGCTGCCTTCAGTTCCTCTCTGTGGGTTTCCCAGTAGCATCAGGTTGACCAATGTGGGAAACAGCATGAAGAAATGGGAAGACTCTTTGATCTGACTGAACACAACTTTCTTACATACAGGTAAGTGTTGTTGTTGTTTTGACTTACATATTGCGCCATAGTGCTAGACCTCTCTCTGGATGGTTTACAACATAGTTATGTAAGCAAAACTTTGTCCACCAGCGAGCTGGGTATTTTGCCAACTTTGGAAGGACAGAAGGCTGTGTGAACCCTGAGTCGTCGTCGTCAGAAGAAGAAGAAGAAGGAGAAGAAGAAGAAGGAGAAGAAGAAGGTGTTGCATAATAATGGGTGGCACTGAAATGATCTGAATACTTTTTCAATAAAGTATGCACTACTATAATAATGGGTGGCAGGATGGGGAGTGAATGGAGATGTGCACATGATGGTTATCACACCAGAATTATCCACTGCACACAGAATCCCGCAGATTTCCTTAGTCATTTGTGCTGCTGTCACTTTCCACAGAGCATCGGTTCCTCCAGGGAAGGCTGACGCACTGATTGAAAATGTCAGCTTGTCATGTTTGCCAAACGAAGCGTGAACATCACCAAATTACAAAAGGAAAGAAAATGATGGGATCCTGCTCCTATAAATATCAGAGGCAAGATGAGTAACAATAATTTCACCAGTTTTATCTTCCAGGGGACTGAGATAAATTAAGTTAATCAGCAGCTGTAGCAACAGCTGCCATTGCTGCCTTACTTGTTGCAGCACAAGACAGTGTAAGGCCACATCCCACATCGTTAAGAAAGAACTGCACGTGAAAATTACATCTTCAACCCCACACTTGGGTTTCCAGATCACAAGCCTGGATTACATCTACAGCAGGAAAAAGTGGCAAAATCTGAGGTGGCAGACTAGATCAAAAGCATCGGAACCTCCAGGTGTGAGTGACCATATTTCATGAACTTTACCAAAAAAAAAAGTTGCAAATCAATTATAGCCAGTATAGCCTAGTAGGATACATCAAACAGAGCCTTGCCTGCACCCCTTCAACCCAGCTTTATGGAAGAGAGTAAAACTGGGAAACTCATGGATAAATCAGGAATGTACCCATCTAGAAGAGCCCATTAAGAACACAAGAAGAGCCCTGCTAGATCTGGCCAAGGGCCCATCTAATCCAGCTCCCTGTATCTCACAGTGGCCCCACAAGGTGCCACTGGGCGCACACCAAACCACTAGATAGCTGTCTCCTGATACCCACCCCCTGCAGCTGGCATTTTGAGGTACCTTCCTTTTAAGCCTGGAGATTATACATCCCCATCATGGCTTGTAACCTACGATGGATTTTTCCTCCAGGAATCTGTCCAACCCCTTTTTAAAGGCATCTAGGCCAGATGCCATCACCACATCATGTGACAAGGAGTTCCACAGACTAACAACACATTGGATAAAGAAATATTTTCTTTTGTCTCTCCTCACTCTCCCAACACTCAATTTGAGCGGATGTCCCCTGGTTCTGGTATTGCGTGAGAGGGAAAAGAGCTTCCCTCTATCCACTTTACCCATCCCCTACATCCAGTCGAAATAATGGATATAAGGACAGAGGCCAAGGTCTCCATTACAAATCATCCTTCCCTGCAAGGCAATGTTCCTTTCTTCTTCAAGCTGTTTACTGGGGACAGAGTTCAGTGCTCTGGCACTTTTTTCCTAGTTGATTTCTGAGGTCAGAGAGCCTGGTTGGAAGCTTTTAGTTGGGATATGTGAATACGCTTTACTCTTATTCAGTATTTTTTTAAAATAATTTCTTACACATAGCAATCAGTTTGCTTTGGGTCCATTTTTGTAAACCCAGCTCATTCAATTTTTATTCAGTATTTTAAAACCCTTTGCATTTGCCCAAATACTGAAAAATATGAAAATGGGAGAAAAAAAGACAGGATTCAAGTGGAACATCTGTGTGATCAAGTACTTCACAACGTCCAGTGTGCACCCAAAGCTCCCACCAGTATAGTTTGCTCCTTGCTAATCCATCCTGCATTAGCTGGATGCTGTTGCCCAGCTTCAGTCACCCCTGGATCCTCTGAAACGAAAACTGTTCTGAATGTTTAATCCCCAAATTTGTTATGTGCTATCATGTCAGACCCAACTTACAGTGACCCTAATACAGCTTTCAAGGTGAGACATTTTGAGGAATGGTTATAACAGTTCCGCACCTCCATTGAGTTTCCATGGCTCAGTGGGGATTTGAATGCAGACCTCCTGAGCCCTTGTTTATTGCTGTATCCACTAAACCACTGGTTCTTAACCTTGGGTTACTCAGGAGTTTTGGACTGCAACTCCCAGAAGCCTTCACCACCAGTTGTCCTGACTGGGGTTTCTGGGAGTTGCAGTTCAAAAGCATCCGAGTAACAAAGGTTAAGAACCACTGTTTTAGAGTGTAAAAGCTGAGGTTGGAAAGTCAAAGGAAGTAAAAGTGATAAGCTGGTGTTCAGGAAGAAGTGTGGAGGGGTAACATTATGACACTTCTCCTGGCTGCAACAACAACAACAACAAAAGGAGCAGGGAGAGCATAATGCAAGAGGATTCCTTTCTTCTTTAAATCCTTTTGTGGGTAAGTATCCCAGTATATCCCAGGTTTTGAAGGTTAAGTGGAATCTCATCTGGAAGAGGCTAATGATATAAATGGGTTACAGTCTGCATTTTGAAGAATAAATATTAAATAAGATTTTCTCTATGCCCTTCAATTTTCTCCCAAACTACAATTTCATTAATACGACCATGAATAAACAAGAATCTCTACTTCCATCCCAAGTTTTAAATATACATTTAAAAGACTAGCCAGTGAAAATGGTTAATACTTCAAAGAAATGGAAAAACCATTAAGATAAACTGAGAGTAATTATTTAGCAGAAGACAATCAATTACATTTGCCAAACAGCTTCTGAAGTTTCTGAGCTTTCAGACAGGGAAAAAAAGGAATAATTGTTTGGAATGCACGTTTCCAAGGATGAGAACCCACATTATATAAGGCTCAGCTATCACTGGTAACAGCCTGGAGACAGTTTGAATTTATAAATGTATTGTTTATCAACATTTTACCTGATAAGTACTTTTTGATCACAACAGGTGAGGACTAGTGGTAACTGGGAAGCCCAGTGGTGAATAGTAGTTTAACAAAAGCAAAATTAATAGCTTTGACAAAGGGACAAAATATATGATTCAATTGCTTTAGTTTTTCATGTATAATGTAATGTCCAGACTGGGGTAATACTTTTAGCTCAGAATCATCCCACTTCTCTAACTGTTCTTTATATAACTGGTTTGAAAGAAATATGCGTCACCTCCATGCCAAGAGAACATGAGCTATAGGCTGTGTCCTGAGAATATGACACTCCCCACCAATGGCTACAAAAGAACTCTCTAATTTGGAGTACTAGAAATAGTACATTATAGGTAACAAATAAGACTCTGAGACTGCAATTTGGAGGAGAATTCTTGCAACCTGAAAGAGAATTATTGCAAAAATTCAAGATCTGATGATAAACTGTTGGAGTCCAACAACGTAAGATGGTCCACTCGCAATAAGAAGATATAGCATGTAAGTCTTCAATGGCAACAGGATACTTCCTGAATGCCTGAGCAATTGGACTTGCAAATTAAGTCCCTGTTTTCCTCCCAATGACCAATCACAAAGTGTAATGATATTGAGAAATGCTGGGACTTGTAGTCAGATAAAAGAAAATGGAGTCTGTCAACTTCTGTTCAGATGAGTTAAAAGCAATGGAATGTGTGAGATTGTTTTTGCAGATTAGGCATCCAGTCTCAAGAGACTATGGTAATGTGCTCTGTATGGAAGACTTGGAACAGCATCTAGAGTGGCTGAGAAGGCCAATTTTGTTGTGTTTTGGATGTAAGAGTTATGCTTTTCAGCAAAGGTTCCAGCAGAAAGAAGCACAACAAGCAAAGCAAGTCTTCTTCAGAGGCATTTTACTTTAGAAAATAGCAGCAGACGTGCACTCCTACACACCCATTCTAACCCACACCCACTGTGCTGGCGTTTTTCCTTATATACAGGACCAAGACGCCTATTTACATAATCTCTGATGAGTTGCAGCTGTAGTGAGCTACAGCTGCCTTCCAAGAATGGCTTCCAGAAGCTCAGGGAACAAATGCAGGTTTGACCAGACCACAACAAATTTGAGAGTGACAATCCCTTCCACAATGAAGGCAAATACGATCTGTCCCCTGTCCAGCTCCCTGATTTTACTGGGTTCAGGACTGCCTTTCACCTCGGCCTGCTGGACAAGTGTCTCTGATGCACCCTTTGCCTCCAGCCTGAATGCTCAGATGTCAAGGTTTCCCATCTGTTGAGGTCCATTCCTAAGGCCTAAAGATCCCGCTTGCAGATATCCTTGTATCGCAGCTGTGGTCTCCCTCTGGGGCGATTTCCCTGCACTAATTCTCCATACAAGAGATCTTTTGGAATCTCACCTTCAGCTATTCTTATGACATGCCCAAGCCAACATAAATGTTGCTGTTTCAGTAATGTATACATGCTAAAAAGTCCAGCTCGTTCTAGGACTACTCTATTTGGAACGTCCTGCCAGGTGATACCAAAAATGCATCAGAAACAACGCATATGGAACATGTTTTGCTTCCTCTCCTGCCGTGCACAAAGGGTCCAAGACTCACTGCAGTACAGGAGTGTGCTCAGGACACAAGCTCTATAGACATGGATCTTGGTATATGCCATCAGCTTCTCATTAAGCCATACTCTCTTTGTGAGTCTAGAGAACATGGTAGCTGCTTTGCCAATGTGTTTATGCAGCTCGACATCTAGGGAGAGAGTGTCAGAGATGGTTGAGCCAAGGTACACAAAGTCAGGAACAACCTCAAATTCTTGTGTAGAGATGGTCATAGAGGGAGGTGAGTCCACGCCCTGGCCCATGATTTGTGTTTTCTTCAGGCTGATTGTTAGTCCAAAGTCTTGATAGGCCTTGCTAAAATGATTCATGAGTTGTTGGAGGTCTTCAGCAGAGTGGGCAACAATGGCTGCATCATCGGCGAAGATGAAGTCCCGCACGCATTTAAGCTGGACTTTGGTCTTCACTCTCAATCTAGAGAGATTGAAGAGATTGGAGGATGTAGTAAAGAAAAATAGTTTGCCTTTTGAAACCAGAAGAAAGGGTAGGGAATAGCCCATTTTAGAAGCAAGATGATTACTTAGTTTAGTTTTCAGCATTTTCTTATTTTAATAAGAAATAGTAGCTTTATTTAACCACTGTAGCTTTTGGATATGTGTTATGCTTTATATTTTGCATAACAACTGTATTCCAGTGAACCTTACTTTATTTTCTTAATAATAACAAATATAACTCTTATAGGGGACTGGTCTCTTGAAACAGCAGGGCTTACACTTAAATCCAGTGGAGATTGGAGAAGGTCACTAAGTAGCTACTGTAATTCCCAGGTCCTACTTTGCAGGGTTGTTGTGTTGTCTAAGGAAGCACAAAGTCAATGCTTAATTGCTTTGGAAGTAAGCAAAGGTTTCTTATATGGTCAAGATAGTCCACAAGGCTTATGCTATGTGCCTCTCAGGCCTAGAAGACCTACCTCAGAGATAAAGGTGGTAGTTTTGTGCTCACAGTGGCTCCTTGACCAGCATCAAACTCTCTTTAGGGAGAGGTGATTGTGACACAAAGCATGTGAGGGTTTGTATTTAGAGTCTAATACTTTTTCGAAGGAACCAGGAGATTTTTTAAACTTTCAAACAGGGGAGAGGTTTATTGGGTTATTCAACAATAGTCCAGCATCAAAAAAGGTGTCCCATAACTTGCTGCCTGTTGCCAACGGATCAGACAGGGGCTTCCAAGCTTCTTCAAGAAAAGGATTAGTCCCGGATACATTCCACGGGCCTGGCCAGTCTAGGGCAACATCGTCCTTCAGAACCTCTCGGACCGGTATTTCCAGTAGGGGAATGGTCTCCTCCTCTGTGAAGTCTGGTCCTCCATCATCTCTGGTGAGGGCAAAGGTTGTCCAGTGTCCCCTGGATAATTTCTCCTCCTCAATTCCTCCACCCTTCATGCGAATCTCTCGTTTTTCCTGCTGTACTTCCTCCTTCTCCTTTCTCAACCTCCTTCGCCACTCATGAGCCTCTGCTTCTTCCCAACAAGAGGGTCTAGGGGGAATCTCTCTTCTACCGCAATAATCAGCCTTCAGAACTCTCAAGTGTTCCCAGACACCTGTCCATGGGCCTTGCATCCAGACCCATTCCCAGGCTGGTGGCAACTGGCTATTTCCTCCTTTTATCTCTGCCATTCCTACCTCTATTTCCACGCCTCTGGCATCTGTTCTTTCCCACCAATTCTGGTGGTCCTGCTTCTCACCCGCACAACTCCTGTTCCTGGGTGTCGGTCCCCCGCTGTTCACTTTTCCGAGGGGTGGGGATGGGGGAAGTTTGAACCTCCCTCTCAGTGGTTTTTGGAAGGGATGGCACTCCGCCGAGAGGGCTCTTACTCTCGGCCTCTCTCACAAAGCAAAGCAAGTCAATTTGCAAAATGCATGGGTGATCCAAGCTCATGCTAGAATAAACAAATATATTTTACCAAGTACTGTAAGTGTGTTCTGCTTCTAAATTCAGAGCTGAACGTGTATTGTTTGGGGTTTTTTTTTACCATGTCATGTAGCTTGACTTCAAGAGGATTGTTTCAAGTGGCTTGTTATAGCCTAAATACATCTCAGCACCATCTTATTTTCCAAGTGTGTGTGGGGTACCTCATCTGAAAGGTGGGGTGTCTACTGCCCCCATTCTCAAGACCATAGGTCAATTGCTACTAGATTTGCTGAAGCTAGTGTGAGTACAGTGCGTACTACTCTTGCCTTTATCACTGACTGAAGTACTGCTTTAGATATAGAGAAGAGTTCCACATGCGCAATCCTACAATCTATCATAATGATGGATGGAAAGGATACCACGCCAAGGATTAATCTGTGTATTTTGAATTTCTCCAGAAGTTCTCATATGTGTCTCAGACATGGGAGGCAGAGGCTATGGGATATCTCGACTCTTAAAGATACAAAGAAGTGATCTCAGTTCCCCAGGTTCCATTTAAAAGCTGGAACCAGATTGTGGCTTTCTGTCTGAAAAAAACTGTTATACTCATGACAAGAAAGGCCTGTCTTCTAATAATGCTGTTTTGTCCCAGCTTGTGAGAAATGATATAGAATTCAAAGAAGCAAGGGCGACCCACTGAGTGATCACACGATGTACTCCTCTGAAATAAACAAAGCAATAATTTTATTCCCACCAGCAGAGAAGACAGATCAAAGGAACGGTTATGCAGCATCCATTAGTTAGAGGAGGAGGAAGGAAGAAGTAGCATCTCTTGTAGTAAACCTTCCTAAAGGAAGTCAAACCTGTGCTGCTACAGGAACAAAGAGCTGGTGCAATTATTTGGTGCCACGGAACAAAGCACTGCATCAGATTCTCCCCTCCCTGCAAGGTTTCCATCTGATAAGTAACATCAAGATGAGAAATGAAGAGCTCCATGCACGTTCCTTTCTGGATAGCTATCCACATAAGACACTTTATCATATACACACCAATCCACATGGCATCTGCTTCTTGTGGTGCTTTCCCATATTGCTGTGGCATGTGTGTCATGCCAGCAGGGGGGCAAATATAGGAATCCTTCCAGCTTGATTAGTACCCCACTCAGAATGGAAACCAGAGTCTGTAGAGTTTTTATAATAAGCACTAAATTAACACATTTCAAACAGATACATTATAAATACAACAAGTACATGTTTTACTTTTTATTCCTGTGCTCAAAACCTGCTCCCAAAAACAAAGTAAACAATGACAGCCTCTTTTAGTGTAATAAACATAACAACAGTTTGGGGGAAACTGCATTTGTTGGGTTGGGTGGGAGCAGTGTCAAAGGCCTGTTTGGGCATTACTCATTAAAGAAGGAATCTCAACCCTATAAGAGTCATGAGCATATGATATACCTCCCCCATCCTCTCAATATGAGGAGAACACAAATTATTTAAGTTGTGTGTCATCTTATTTGTGCAGGGTTTCTCCTGGATGCCATAGCAGAAAACAACACTTCTTTTTGCAGATGGATCCAACAGGATGACAGGTTTTGCAAAATGCCATATGAAAATGAGCACAAGACAGTTTATATCAAATTTACAGCAATTTCTTTTCATGGTGAGGAGACTGAAAAGACATGCCAAAGTCTGAGCCTCTTCTCAGACTGAGATTTCTTCCTGGTAAGAAAGTCTGAACATGAAATAGGCCTAAGAAGGAAAATGAAGGGCAGGGAAGGAGCTTAGTTTTATTCCAGTTTATAAGCATCCATGTGATGACACTGAATACATGGGGATATTACTACTGTACTTGCAATATACAAATATATTTGTAATGTTTTACAAAACTACTCAAAAGACAAGTCTTTTTATGCCAGCAGGTACATGTGTTCCAGTACTATGAAATGTCATTTTTGGGATTTCAGCTCCCAGAACCCCCAGTTAGCCTTGCCACTAGAGATGTCTGGAAGCAGTAGTTCAGACTTCATCAGGTTCTTTTAATCAGAATATTCACTGTCAAAAAATAATGGGCAATAGGCTGTAGTCTTATGCTGCAATGGTGTTTTACAGGCAGGCGAGTGATTATCAAAAAGACTGAGCCATCTCATCTGGTTTGGGGATGCAGAGCCTTCCGGAGAGGAGCGTGCCCAGAAACAACAATTTTTTGTACTGGGAAGATTCTCCCCCCTTTTAATTCCAGACATCTCTTGTAGATTAGCTACATACTGTTTGCTTTCCTGAGACTGGAGCGCAAGTTTGCCTTTCTCTGCTTTTCCATGTCTGGCCCACCGCATTCTTTTCTCACTGACAACAGAAGTTCCCAAATTCGGCTCCCCTGTATCCCTACAATGATGCTGGGGCTTCTCTGACTTAGAAAACCCTTTTCTGGTTATGTTTTGCTTCCTACTAGCATAGGCAGACTTCAAACAGTTCCCTCCTTTCTTAGAGGAATAAATTTTTTTCCTTTGACTACTTATTTTTGGTTTCCCTCCTTTGACGCTGATGCTTCTACCTTTACTTTGCATCTTCTTATCTGTGGCCAGATTTTCATTTTTTTGCTCACTTGCCTTGTTTTGCATGAACGCACTGTCATTCTTGTGCAGCTGTGAAGGTCTCACAATATTAAGCCCCTTCAGCCGGTTGTTTCTCTTGATTACTTTCCTCACTGGTGTGTCTTGACATAATTCTTGTGTAAGTAGCCAGTATCCCTGCTGGCTGGCTGTAGTAATGGCTGCACCAAAGCCACAGGCAGAAAGAGTATTGTCAGCATCCTGGCCTCTGGCTAGGAGACAGCTCGCCTCTTGCTGTTGTATGTCAACATGTTCCTTGCCCTCTGAGCCAGGAACTGTAGAAAAGACCTTGATTCCAGGAGGAGTACTTAAGACATTGTCCTGGGGATTGTAAGGAAATTGGGTCGACAGCATATCTGGAGAAGTCTGGGAACTATTTTCCTTCACATGGCAGAGTGCTCTGGGAGTAGAAATGAAAGCTTGCAATTCTGCTAAAAGACTGGGGATCTGCACATGGCCTAAGAGTTCACAGAGCTTCACATACTGCTCATTCTGCTGAACTGTTAATTGTTCCAGACTCATTTTTAGTAACTGCAAGTCAGACTTCAGATCAGAGATTTCTGTGTCCTTCTATGGAAAGTAATCACAAAAGCAGAATTGTTAGGCAACATACATGCATGTAAAAAGTAGAACTGCCATGGCTTTGATCTAGAAGTCATAGTGAACTAGTCTTGAATTATTGAGCTTTCCTCTCAAACCTCAGGTACTTTACATATTTTATGGGGGATAAAGGGGAAATCACAAGGGTATGGGAAGATGTTATACACTGATGCAAAATATATAGGAAACTCACACAAATGTTATATTTTGCTATGACAGCACGACTGAAAGCCAAGGCAAGGAGCACCTTCCAAATATATAAATTAAATGAACACATGTCAAAACAATCCATTTCATGTTCTTCTCATTTCACAGTACAGTATAGACATTTCCCCCCTATAAGGTGCTATCTCCATGTACAGAAATTTCAATGTCTGAAAAATATTGCAGCATTTGATTTGTTTTAACTACCAAAAATAGTTAGACAGGTTCATATACGGCATTGTTTATAAGCAACCTGCATACTGTATGCTGGCCTATTTCTGCCTGTTTGAAGCAGGATGTTTCCTTTTATCTGCAATACCTTCAGACAGAGAAGCGCTATCTTTCTTCTTGCTTTTCCATGTGCTCCAAATAAAGGGGGTGGGGGAGAGAGACAGCCATTAATTATCTCTATCCACTCCACAATCACTGCTCTATTCCTAGCCAGAGCATCTTCTACTCAGAAGTAATAATGACTCTGCTTTCCTAATTATTTCCTTTGTCATCAGGAAAATTGACCTGTCAGTTCTATGGAACATTGACCAGGATAAGAAAGACAGGAAGGGCTTGGTCAGCTTTTAATTTCTTCTTTATCAGTTACATTTAAACATCTAGTAAATAATGCATATATTGGTGAAACTTTGTGCTACCACAAACCTCTTCAAAGCCCATGAAAACATGCTGAACTGATGATAGTGATCTAAAGTGGTATTCATGTTCTTCATTTGTTTCTTTTATATCCATTCTATCCTTTACATTTGTTTATTCTGTTGATATTATTCAACTGCTGTTATACTGTTATAATATTTTTAACGATAACAATATTTTAACCTCAAATTCTAATTCTATTAGTTATGCCGATAAGAATGATACGAACAGCATAATGTTTGAAGGCGAATTACCACAAATTATGAAGGCAGTGGTAAACATTATCTGCTGTATGCAGAATCACACAACTCAGTGTGTGGTAAAGAACATCCATCCTACCTTTATAACTTGCAGCAATTTGCTGCAAATAGCTATAGCATTTGGATTACATCTGCATAAAATGACAGCTAGATTTTGACCATTCTAGTTTTATACACTGTAATATTTTACAATGAACATTTCCTTTCTAACATGTTGTGAGTTGTCTTGAATATTAACCCTAAAAGGTGACCTACAACTTCAGAAATAAGTAAATAGTATTCCTTCCACTGTTGTTTCTCTGACTGCTCTTGAAATAGCCCACTAATTGTTTATCTAGTCATTTCCAGCAGATCCTTGCTAATCCACATCACTTGTCAGAACATTGTCAGAATATCATATTGATATTCTAAGCATCATTAAGATATGCAAAATTAAAGGCAAGATGAGAGTGACAAAAGGCTTTGGGATAATGCTTTTGAGTGTCTCTCCTGTCCCCTTCTTTCATAAACTAGTTCTCTTCTCCTCTTAGAGAACCTCATGATGCAGGCAGTGGTTAAACTGCAGTGCTGTAGTCAAGCCTCCGCTCATGTCCTGAGTTTAACCTCAATGTTTCCACAGCTTGGAACACAAATGTGTTTGTGTGTGTGTATGTGTGTGTGTATTACCGAGCAAAGAAGAAGTGTTAGTTTTTCAGTGGTTTTTGAGCCTAACTTGAAGATATTTAAACTAAATAAATAAATAAATAATGGCAGGTGAGGGAGCAAATGCATATTTTTGCAATTTTCATAATTTATTCTGCTTGATTTTTACAAGTTTGAACCTATTGTGGTTTTTTGAATTCTGAATTTTGATTAGCAATGAATTGTGGTCCCTGATTAAACATTCTACTTAAAAGGTGATTGTTATTTTATAATGGGAAATGTATAATCTGTCTCTGAAGACAATCTGATAATTAGTCTCCATTTTCTTAAGAAGTGGAAGTGGAGAAGGAGTAACGTTCAGCTAAATAAAGAACAATTTCCGCACTTACATCTTGCATTCTTTTCTCCATTCTAAATAATGTTTGTTCCATTTCATGTCTCTCTTTCAGAGCATTCAGCACCAATCCATAATGAGACTGAGATGTTTCTTGCACTAGATAGAGAAATCAATGCAAATCACATTTACTCTATCACCCCTACATACAAATAAAATGTCGAGTTTCTCATGAACTGGAATGTTTTAGTGACAGAGCCATGAGGTTGGCATGGATTATTTCAAGATTCTATGTTCAATGCAACATTTAATACAAAGACCTGGAAAATACACACAGTGCTATTTGGGATGGCATTAAACTAACTGAAAAGTTTTCAAAGCTGTTCTGATAAGGGCTAATCCTATCTATCTGAGTGCAACTATTATTTAAAAAAAAACTTCTTATTCATACAGATGGCCAATATTTAGAAAAAAAAATCTTTTATGGACTATAACTGCCAGAATTATCTAGCCAGAGAAAGCTAGAATAAGCACTTCTTGATATTAACTTTCTACATGTCTTATATTCACATACATAAATTGTTTACCATTTATTCCTATTATCTTTGAGCCATGGAAAGTCATGCCAAAAGCTATAGTTTGGAAAATTCTACTTCTAGAGTCAGAGGAAAAATTGAATAGAACCCTAACTGTATCAAGCATTAATTTCTTTGTTACATATATATCCTGCCTTTCCTCCAATAAGCTTAAGGTACTGTACATCGTTCTCCTTTCTATTCTTTTCTCACAAGAACCCTGCATGGTAGGGCAAGACAGAGCAAGAGACTAGTCCAAGATTTACCCAGGGACTTTCATGGCTCCGTAGGGACTTGAACCTGGAACGAATTTCCAGTCCAAGACACTAAGTAACTAACATCCTACTCACTCTCTCACAGCTAGAGGAGATACAATGGGTAGCTCAGTAATACTTCAGAACAGAAAGGGACACGTCACTACCAGGCACAGCAGGAAAGCCTTTTCTCTCCCCATCACTAGCAAGCCTACAATAAAGTATGCAAAATAAGCCAACTAGGCGAGTATACTTAATTTGCACATGTATATCGGCCACTGAATTTCTCTTGGGTTAGCATGCTGCAGAACCTCTCTTTTCTTAATGGCAAAACTAACACATGCAGCTTGGGAGCATTTATAATTGGCTTCCACTGTACAAAAAAGGCACCTGCACAAGGAATACACTCAGGTGGATTGTGCTGCTTTCATTCTAAAAATATGACTGTACTCAAACAGTGCTCATCAAAACGTCCTCATCATTTTGGAGGAAAGTGACAAGTGGGGCACCACCGGGCTCTCTCCTGGGACTGATGTTGTTTCAGGTCTTTATATGTGACTTGAGTAAACGAATGAAAGGGATGCTTATGAAAACAGCAGATAAGCCTAAACTGAGAGACGTAGCTAACATTTCAGAAGACAGAATCAGGCCTCCAAATGACCTTAATAGAGAGGAAAACAGAATCAAAACAAACAAAACACACAAAATGATCAGCAGGGATAAGTGTGCAGTTACACATTCAGACTGGTAAAATTTGATGCATGAATACAACACGAGTAACATGTAGCTAGACAGCAGTACATCCAATGGTCTTAATAGACTATTGGATAATATGAGTCATCCCATGGGGAATGGGAAGCAAAAGCCATTCTAGATAGATAGCATTAACAGAGGTACAATGTGAGGGAAGTAACAGCATCACTCCATTCAACGTGGGTCTGACTCTACCTGGAGTACTGAGTCTAGTTTTGAGCATCAGAGTTCAAGAAAGGGATTGGCAAGTGGCAATGTGTCCAAAGGAGGGCAGTCAAGAGTCTGGAAACAAGGATCTGTGAGGGCTGTTTGAGGGAATTGGATATTTTTTAGCTGAAAGAAGAAAATTGTTATAATTGTATTTTTTATGATTTTATATATGTTATATTGATGTGCTTTTATCTATGTAAGCCGCCCCGAGTAGATGTCTAGAGGGGCGGAGTAAAAAATTTAATAAATAAACAAAAGACCGAGAAGTGATATAACATGATTCAGATAGCAGAAAAATCACCACACAGATGAAACTGGTTTTCTTTGTGCTGTTCCAGAGCAGGTTCTCCCAATGGTTTAAAAAGAAAGGCGATTGTGACAGCATGAGGAAGAGCTTTTTGACAACAAGCCTCCTTCAATGATGGTAGAGCCTCTTCCAGTGCAGGCTTTTAAGCAGATGGTGAATGATACTTCAGCTAGTATTTCCAGCATGGGCAAGGGTTGGACTTGATGGCCCTTATGGTTCCTTCCTGTTCTACAGTATAATTCTCTGATTCTGTGATTAGGAGGAATTTCCTAAAGGTAAGGTCTGTTTGACAGGTGGAATGGACAGCCACAGAAGGCGGTGATCTTTTCTCTGCTAGAGGCTTTTAAACAGAGCTTGGATGGACTTCAGCTGGGGATGTTTTAGCTATACTTCTCCCACATTGTTGGGGTTAGAGTAGATGATCCTTGGAGTATCTTCCAGCTTTACAATTCACTTATTATAATAAAAATAATAATGTGCTGTCAAGTCAACGGGAGAACTTGTGATTTGTCCCAAGTTCTCCCATTCTAGATATAAAGCACTCAGAAATGGTCCACCAGTTCGTCCACCTGGTGACACTCCGGGATTGTGCAGCTTGCCAAAGGTCACACAGGCTGGCTCTTCTCCCAAAAAGCACAGTGAGGAATCAAATCCTTGACTACTGTGCTTTTTGAGCTTTTCAGCTAGCTTCTATGACCATTTTATCCAAACATGTATTCTCTCTCTCCAAGTCCACAGCCCTCCCTGAAGCCTTGTCTTCAGCCTGCTGGAAATTTCCCCTCACCCACTTGCCCTTCCCTTTGGAAAAGTGTGCGGCATCAAGATGAATGTTATTTCTGATCAGCCAAGGGAAATAACACATGTATTCTTCCTTCCCTTCTTGCATCCCCAGTGAGGAGGATAAACAAATTCTCAAGCTCTGAGGGAGGAGTCTGAGATCTAAAGGCAAAAGTCAATGTCTTTTTCAGCACAGGAAGGCTGGAAATACTCCTCAGAGAAGTGGTGATATCAGGATAGAGGGAGGTGAAGAATCCAACCTTTTGACATCATCCATCTCCCTCTAGCCTTCCGACTCCCTCCTCCTGATCGAGATCTGTTTCAATCTGGTGTCCCACTTCCATCTGGTTTTCGGGCAGAGACAGCTTTGCCTGCTGTAGACAGCATTCTACATCAAGAACAGTGCCAGACTGAGTGCAAATTTGGACAAGGCACCCTCCCTGTTTGGTTGATTATGAACCATCTAGGATGTATAAGTTCCTTCTTGTTCTTTTGGACTTCCTGCTTGATCCCCTGGTATAGATGTGTTTTTCATGATGGTTCCAGGTTTTCCTGAGAGAACAATTTGTGAAAATGGTTTTGGAAGATTTGTGTTCAGCAACTTGGCTTTTGCCTTACTTACAGAATTGACTTGACAGCACACAGTTGTTATTATTATACAGCTTATTACCAATGCCCACAAGAAAGAATGTGGTAGATCCCTTCTGCTCATTTTTTTACTTATATGTCAGCAATTTCACACTTTAATAAAGCCCAATTATAATTATAATAGAGCCCTAAATAATTTTCCTAACCAACTATGTTTAGGCAGAACAGGTAAAGCTTTCCAAAATTTTGCAAAAGTCTATCTTCTGGCTCTTATTAAATGCAATATGACCTCTTGCTTATAGATCGTCACTGATTCTTTCACATAAGTCTGTTGGCATACTTGTGGGCATTACAGAATTCATAATTTCCTCAACTGAGTTGACTTTACCATTCTTTCCTAAAAGGTCACTGCTCCTGCACAATACCTGCACTCATGATTAAAATTGCCTTTTACATTATTACAACCCCAGCATTCTCATTATTAGTTTAGTATCTCTTGTATGACTCTCTCTCTCTCTCTCTCTCTTTATGTGTGTGTGTGTGTGTGTATTTGCCACAATTGCAGCTAATCATATTATTTTACCTTCATCAACCTTGCTCAAAAACTAGGCAACAAGTAAAAGTCTCATTAAAAACCTGGCTGCTATATCTAATGTGAGTTTCCTGGGGGAGAAATGGTTTAGTTCCTCCGGTGGAGTAGTTCTTATTAAAGGTTGATATATTACTTCACAGGCCTACATACTCAATACAGAATATAGACAATTTGGCTTCTTTCCTTTCCTATTCCAAAATACCACCTATGCTGAGTGACAGATTCTACACTAACAGCTTACATGTAGTTCACTTTAGACTTATTAGCTTAAGTGCTCTGCGACGTGTTGTGCCCTTGGTGGAGCCTTTAAATGTATCTGAACAAAATTCTGTCCACTTTCTCAGAGTATTGCATTTAAATGTCAGGCCTCATAAATTATCCTAGAGTCTTAATAGGAAGCTTGAATTTTTACTGTAATTCTCAACAATTTTCCTGGGGATGCCATCCAGTAAATATTGAGACCATTTATCCATCAAGGGGAAAAAAGTGTAGCAAAATATCTACCAGAGATGTAATGATTTTATATTCTTAATGTGTGTAGAACAGGGGTCAGGGAACTTTTTTACCTTTTACCCCGCAAAAAATTTATATATGCCGACATTACCCCCTTGATTCGAAAGGAAGGAAATCATACATTATTTGAATTAAAAATATTATTGAATCTACAGAGGCTGTGTACCGAACTAGCAGGATGCACCAAATTTGATAAAGCTGTGCACTATTTTTGCTGGAACACATTGCACTCCAGCCATGGTGTGGTATAGGGAGTAGTAAGGTGTCCAACATGCCTAGCAAGTTGCATTAATTTTTTGCTAGCTCGCAGAGGTGGCTGCCAGAGTGGTGCTAGCAATGACATGCTTGCTAGAAACAGCCAATGCAAAATTGGGAGGGGGGAGCTTTCCCTACCACTTTAATCATTCTATGTGTGGTGTGCAAAAAGGAACAAACCAGGCTAAAAGTCATGTCACCCACCCTGGTGCCACAGCCCAATATCAAAGGACCAGTGTGCTTTTTTTATCATAATCAATGGAAAACTCAGCAGTGGCCAGAGGATTGGAAAAGATCAGTCTACATACCAACCCCAAAGAAGGGAAGTGCCAAAGAATGCTCCAACTACCATACAACTGCACTCATTTCACATGCTAGCAAGGTTATGCTCAAAATCCTACAAGGCAGGCTTCAGCAGTATGTGGACCAAGAACTCCTACAAATACAAGCTGGATTTTGAAGGGGCAGAGGAACTAGAGACCAAATTGCTAACATGTGCTGATTATGGAGAAAGCCAGAGAGTTCCAGAAAAATATCTACTTCTGCTTCATTGACTATGCAAAAGCCTTTGACTGTGTGGACCACAGCAAACTATGGCAAGTCCTTAAA